>NW_019174576.1:3032279-3206964 GCF_002260705.1 Seriola dumerili | reverse complement strand
TATATATATATATTGCATTCACAAGAACGGGACGGACAGATAGACAAACGGACAACATGAAAACATAATGCCTCCGGCCACAAAAGACATAAAAACCTTGCTGTTTTCCTTCTGAAAAATATTTGATTCATCATTGGGGATTCAGAACAATTACACAGGCAAATACAAAAAAAAAGAATAATGTGATTACCGTGACAATGAGCAGGATTCCTTTCAGTAGGGTGAGCAGGGAAGTGATTGGCTGGATGACTGTGTGGGCTAGCAAGATAGCTAGAGTGAGAATCCAGGTGAAGGCCGGGATCACATAGATGTGACTGTGGAGAAAACACGGACAGAATAAACACACAGATAGTCAGTTTGAATGCTTTGATTTATTCATGCAAACAGAACAACTGAACAAAGTCTGCTCTGTCATGATACACAAGGAAACGCAAGGCAAGTTTATTTACGGTTTATTGCACCATTCAAACACACGGCAAATCAAAGGGCTTTACAGAGGCATGGAAATACATTAAAAATACAGCATTAAGATGACATTAAAATAGCATTTAAAAACAATAAAAACAAATTTGAATAAATAAAAATATTCAAATAAGTAAAAAATTTAATACTCAGAAAGGCATGCTTTACAACTTTTATTTAAAGAAAGTATCTAAGCAAATCAAAGGTTTGGAGCACACAAACTGGATTGACATTTAATTTAAATTTGTTTGAACGACAGCATATGTCTTTATGCATTTATATTTTGAAATGATTTTTCAATGTGAGTGGCAAAGGCAGTGGCTATTTCATATTCTAAGCTATTACAGCAGAATTCCAAGAGGCCTAACGTCATGAATCAAGGCTCTGAGTGCAAAGTGTGGCATATACAGAAGTGCACTCAGGGTCCATATAAAATAGTGTAGAATTGCAGCACATTACTAGTCTGCAGGCAGTCCATGTGTGGATGTGTATTTGCTTTTGCATGCACATGAAAGTGCCTACCCCACATGGACACCAAAATATTACTGCTGCAGTGGTGATACATTTGTCAGACATTCATACATGATGTCACTAATAAAAAACTTTGTCCTGTCCAACACAAATAATGTCAGCAACAAAAAACGACTCCCTTCCTAAAACACAGCTTGAGGTTCTTATAATCAGTCATCCAGAAGAACTCATCAGGAATTAGAGACATTTAACAAGAACAAATAGTCCTTAAATCATCATATAATGACAAATAACACATTAAATGGACTTAATCTTCAGTCTCAAGATAGTCACGGAGCAAACAAAGTCTTTTCTCTTCAGGACCAGTAAACCTGCCTGTTTTCATAGCTAATGGTAATGTACCTGACATAATTGTGGACTCAGATATATTTGATTTTTAGCTAAAATTTCTGCTTCACATAAGTTATGTGGTTTTCATCAAACAATATCTTTGTTTTGCATCTGACGTTTGGATGTTGCCATCCCATATCCTCACTAATGGCCAAAACTGGTGTAAGCTTATGAACCCCCCAAAACAATCTAATTGCTCTGTAATGGACTGCTTTACAATTAATTCATGGACCCCCCCCCAAATGCCAGAGGCTTCCTCCAGGACACACAAGACTTCTACACTTACAAACCCAGACTCCCAGATAGTGTGACTTTGTTCAGCACTGATTCCAGTGTTCTACCTGCTAATTTAAATATAGTGTTTATTGTGGACGGGTTTGTGGGTATTTTCATACTTTTATCTATGGTTCTGCAATTTAGACTTGAATTGTTGACAAGAGGATGGTTACAAACCTGCTCCTTCTTATCCTACAAATTTCTTATGCACTGCTGGGTTCACATTATGGTGGTACTGAATCTGGTGCATGATAAACATATTTGTTGTTTTCAGTGGAAGGGCGACTTTAAACTATATATATTTTGATGCTCTATTGATCCTGCAGATGCAACAATCTCTATGTTTATAGCATCTGGCAGATGAAGTCACACGCTCTCTTCCATTATATACAATGAATATGAAATGTTTTTTGCAATCTATTAAGCTTTACTGGAGGGAAAAGATATGTTGTTGAATTTTAATTCACTTGAATGGACACTTAATTATTTCATTTTGGATTATTATCTAAATATATGTTACTTCATGAAAATTTTCATTAGAATAACAATCACAAAATGTTATCTTATGTCTATCAAAGTTATTACATTATCAATTTATATGAGGAACAAAGCTCTAATTTTATTGAATATAAAAAATACTTGTGTCCAATCACCATATTTATATAAATATTAAGAATAAGTAATGACACAAAAACAAAACTGTTCAAAGTAATGGTCGATTGTTACCTTATTATGATAACTGTATTAATCCTTAATGGCAAGATTATAAGATTCAAGCTCACGAGCCATAGGAACAAGGGTGACCTTCTATTCATTTTAATTAAACACATGAGATTTAACTGATATATTAATGGTTAAAGTGTTTTAATCCTCTAACTTTCAAGCAAGATAGAAAATAAGCACTTTTTAAAGCTAAAACTCTACTGAAAGATTATTAAAACACAATAATCTGCTCCCTGGGTTGAGACTGAATCTCAGTAATGCCTTAAACCTTGCAGCACTCAGTGGGGTTAGTTTCCAAGGCACCCACTATTCTACAGCAGTGGGACTGAGAGGAGAGTTTTTGTGCAGAGACCTGCAGTAACCTATTGATTGCTACCCCTGGGGAGGCGGAATAAGGTGGTTTATCCAAAAGAGGCTGCCCAAGGTTTTTTTCACTCCAGTAACCCTGCCTCCCACTCCCACAACGCATCGCAGCAACTCCCCTGGCGCTGAGCAGGCCAATAATGAAGCACCCAGGCGTGTCAGCGGTCCGACCGACCTGCAGAGTGTGAATAATATTATTTGGGTTAAGTATTTACTGGGCCATGACAAAGTAAATTAGTCCTGTTAACTGATAAAGGTAATTATAGGCTTCGGTGAGGGAAACAGGAGATGTGTGCACGTGTGGGAGGTGGGGAGTTTGCTTCAGTGACTTAAGAGTGGTGTATGGAGTTAGGCAACAACACCTGTAATGATAGCACACTTTTCAGTTTCAACAGCTTCAGTTAAACACAGAAGCATTCTGTATATACACAGTATTATGGTAGATTTCTCACCTGTAAAAATGTAATCAATTACATATGAGTCATTGGAAAAGTAGACATGTCAATTACTCAGCAGCAAAAGTAAGTGTAAGTGTCTCTAACTCTGTACTTCCTGGATGTAATCTTCCCAGTGGCTAATTTTAGCATACCAGCTCAGAGCACAAAGCATGTAAATAAGACAAATTTGGCATTACTGGGAGTGGCATTTCTGCACCCTTCACCTCCAGCTCATGTGCCAAGCCAGCTGCACTGGATCAGTGAACACACAGAGACCATACTGGTATCATCCCCCCATCTAACTCCTGGTAAGACCAAGAACAAGCAAACCACCTTAAATTGTCTCAGTAACAGGTTTTAGTAATACTTATATATTCAGTTGATATCTCAGTTTTTGCGAACATTATGATGTCACCGTGAAGTTGACCTTTGACCCTTTAACCAAACCAGACCTGTCACCAGAGGAAACTAACTGGATGGGAATCTGATTTGTGGTGTGGTGTCTTAGCTGATTTGTGAGTCAAGGATGGAAATGTTTAAGGAGGATACTCTAGGGGTAAAAGTCAGGCGCCAGAGGAGGGTGAGCACCCCCTCCGCTCTTCTCTCCAAGTCATTCCTAGAAGCTGACTTTTGTTTGACCTACCAAGAGTTATGGTACCTTCTTAATGCATATAGAATGACCATGTATGGACATAAATGTTGGCTCTGTGTCTCTATAGGTTACTGGGATTTAGCTATGTCATGAATATGTATCTAGAGGTTATTCAGCCTATAAATTGTATGGTTTTGGGGAAAAACGGGAGAAGATCCTTTTTGGCTTTGGGTCCTCACAGGCTGTTCTGATGCTTGTTCAACGATGCTGTGCCTTTTTGTAATAAACCTTTTTATATACAACTGAGCCGGTGTCAGCAGAGATTCCTTCATCATCATCACATCATTGCCAAGGAAGAAACCACAGTGGCAGAAGGGCTTTTTCCAAAGGCTTAAAAGATTTAATTGATCATTTTGAGTTGTGTTATCTTGTTGAAAAATGAGTTGCACTGGACTGAGCCATCTGTAACTCTCAGTTGTAATGCTGCCAGACCTTTACAGGTGGATTTTTTTCTAGAAATGTAGTGGCAGAAAAATCACTGTTGCTATTTCTCTTGTTATGAAGGACTTTTCAAAGTTAATCGTAGTTTTTGGTTGTAGGTTTGCTTTGGAGGACTTACTGAACAGACAGGATCACAGCAAACCACAATATCAAAGAAGAAAAGAAAAAACAACAACCCTGCTTTGCAGTATCGTTTTATGGAAATATCTGAGGTCACCTAGGAACCAACAGGAGCAGACTGAGGTGAAAACAGAGAAGCTCCAGAAGCTGCTACTAAAAGCTCAGCAAGACCTGAAAGAGCAGGCTGCTCACTTCAGCAGACCACAGCAAAAGACAGAGGAGTGGGTTCAGAAGGAAACCACCATGGAAACCAAGTCCAACAGATCCTGGCTGTTGTTCATTTGAATGGCCACGGCATGGGAAGAACTGTGAAATTCATAAGTAGATTCTGCATATAATCTATAAAAAATAAACTAACTGTGACCTCATCTCGAAATTAAAAGTAGCACTTGTACACATTGGATCAAAGTAGTTGTACTGATATAGTAGATGTACTGAAGATAAAAACATGCAGCAAAAGTGTGCTGATGTTTTTGTACAGATCTCGGACAAAATAGCTTTAAGTATTTCTTTATTTAACATTATTATTCTCTACTACATTTCACAAAAAATTTTGAAAGAAAACTCGTGGTCTACATGTGCAACACAGAAACATGTTACAATAGCATTAAAGCTGCATCTAAATAACACTAAAATATTCTTTCCATCTGCTCTCCTTTGATTGTATATACTTCAATTTCCATTTTTCCATGACAACTGGTGAAACTCCATCTGCTCAGGAAGATAAGAAGCCATTATTGAAGCCTGTGGTAAGACTGTTGTGTCAAATTTCAAGACTGCTATTGATCAAGGATTTCTAGACTCAAATGCTGACACAAATGAAGGCAGGTAGATGCAGTGAAGATATTGTAATGAAGAAAACAGGCTTAACAGGTTGATATGGTGGCAAGATGACCAGCAAGAATGAAGGTAAGCAGGCAACAGGAAAATAAACACACGAGGAACCTCATACAACCAGCAACAAAACAGGAGCACAAGGAACACCAGGCAACAGAACAGATGAACTGATGAGAGGAGTGAGAGGACCACGGAGACTAAGTACTCCCAAGGGGAGCAGGTAACGAGACACAGGTGCAACTAATTGGGGCTGGGTAGACAATCATAAAAGGCGGGAAACAGAGTGGGGCAGGAAGCAGGAAGAGTCCGCAGGTGGACGGCTCGAGGGATGGTTAAACTGGTAGAGCTGCTTGGGGGGACAGCCTAGAGGACAGGCAAACGAGCAGAGCTGTGCAGGGACTAGACCTTCCTGGAGGCTGAGCGATGGCGTAGGCGGGTAACCTCAGGAGGCTGAGCAGGAGTGCGGCGTCACAGGTGGAGCCCTTCCGGAGAAGAAACAGGAGGACAACCAGACAGGTGAAGCAACACTGGAGGATGACCTCGAGATCAGCGAGGAGGCTGGAGATCCAGAAAGTCAGCTGGCCCCCGGAAGATTCAGCTGCTGGTCGCTGCAAATGTCAGCTGGACCACCAGTGGGGAGACTGGTGGCTGGGCTTGGGTCGCCTTGAGAATGGGAGATCAGGAGCAGGCGACCAGATGTCGACTGGGGCCCTCAGCACAGGGACATGTGAGGCGTCAGCTGCAACCCCTATGCTGGAAGTTGTGAGGCATCAGACAGGGCGGTTGACTCAGGAACAGGTGACACGTCAGGACCCTGAATGGCCGACTCATGTTACGGCTCTGGGTCTGGCTGGCCGTTAATTGTAATAGTGGGTTCTGGGTAACTTCGGCTGCTTCCTCTCGTGCCAATTTCAAAGCCAACTCTTTAAACTCCCTTTTAGCATCCTTTTTCTTCCATTCTCCAAACCTACCCACAAGGGAATATGACAGTTCAAAAGGTTCATCATCAAATGAAGCACCGGTCATGGCTCAAAGATTTCTGGACTCAAATGTAGGATCAAATGAAGGCAGGTAGATGCAGTGCAGATATTTTAGCAAAGAAACAGGTTTCGGCTCCATTTCGAATCCAGGTAAGCAGCCAATAGGAAAATAAACACACAAGGAACACTAGGAAAGGCAAACAGGAACAAAAAAGGACCAAGTGGTACACCAGGCAACAGTACTGACAAGGAGTGTGACACAAGGGGAGCAGGTAACGAGACACAGTTGAGACTAATTGACAGACATGTCAAAAAATTTCACAATAAGGTAAGTGATAGAAAATTCCTGGATTCTCCCTTTTAACCAGATGGGCACCAAAATTTTATGGATTTTTCAATGGCCCATGCCCCATCCTTCCACCAAATCTGTTGCAAATCTGTTCTGTACTTTTCGACTCATCCCGCTGACGATTGAACAAACAGACACGGGTGAAAATATAACGCCCTTGTCGGTGGTAAAAACAAATAAATAAATCCTCACCATCTAATAATGGAAAATTTTGCCTCAAGAATCATCTCTGCTGTGTGTGTATGTGTTTGTTTGCTTAAATTAAAAAGGAACATTTTTATGCCACGCTTTCAGAGCCTCCCACTCGAGTGGGCAGCTATCATCTTTCAGAGTTGCATCAGTTTTTCAAAAATTCAGCTTCAAGAAAAAGATTTTATTGTGAAATCGTGTAGCCTTAAGCAATGCTTCTCTGAACTGACAAGTCACTTGCAACTTTTTGCTTTTTGAGAAATGAAAGGGGACATGATGGAGGGTCAGGCTGATGTGGGAGACAAAGATTTTTTTTGTTAATAATCCCCCTTTCCATCTCTGTTATGAGAAGCTGAAAACCTGCCTTGACATTTCATTCTCTTAGAACATCTATTTTTTCCAGAGATATTTTTTCTTGTTTAGTGACATCTTTTGTTAAGTCTTTGTTTGAAGAGTTTTCTTATATCTGAAATGTTTGAGTGACTCATTCACACACAGTCACATACTCTTTAGAACTTTCAGTGAATGATACGATATGTAGGAGGGAAACAAAATTCAGAATGATACAAACAATCAGGACCTGTGGTACTGGTATACACATTGAAGGACCATCTACTCAACTGATGTCCTCTGCCACAGTCTTATTAGTTCTGCCATAGTTTCGTAATGATCCGACAAATATTTTACCATCTCAAATGGCTAAAATTTGATTTCACTGTAGAACTGCGCACAGTGCAACGATTCATTCTGCAACTTTTTGCCCCACTGTCTCTCTCTCTCTCTCTCTCTCTCTCTCTCACACACACACACATTAATACACACAAGCACATTGACAATGGATCCATCTGTTGATTTGCCAAAAACAACGCATTGATGTTTATTTGCATATAAATCAGGGAAGTGCGATCCGATCACAACTGGTCACCCAAGATGCACGTGGAGACACATTTTAAAGCCAGGTGTGAACTGACGTACTTAGAGCTGACCACTTGCAGTGATCAGATCACTGAAGACACATGTCTGGCTGTCGCCAGCCTGGAGGCATAAAAATAGTTGCAGTCCATGCCATACCAATATATATATATATATATATTACTACCAATATCTTTTACTTAAATAATTGTTTTGTGTATGTGTCTGTTTGTGTGAGACTTACCTGACATTAAGAAGAGCAGCAAAGGCCTCACTGCCAGCTAGGACATAACTAATTCCAATAGAAATACTGGAGAAAGACAGAAGAAGAGAAGAGAAAGATAAAAGGAGAAAAAAGGGGGGGGGGCAGAGAAAGAGAGGTTGTTAGCTATTAGATAGTGAGTGGTCATTATCTACTGTCGTGGTTACTTCTGATAAAGTCAAAAGTTGAACAAGCACTCCTACACTGTATTAAACATTAGGATGTTGCCTCATCGTGGTGCCTGAGGCTATGAACAGCCATGAGATTTAATTTTAAAAACATTTCTTGTTTGCAGTGAGTCGCCTTGATCCTCCACAACTTCTCTGTCTTATATTTTCTCAAAACAAAAGTTGCCTTTGAGGGCTACTTAAAGCAAATGTTTGGGTTGTACATTTCATATGTACGTTGAGCATCTCACACACACACACACACACACACACACTGAGTCAGAAATCTTCTTGACAAAATGCACCTTCGTATGAGGAGCTGGGTGCTTCTGAACATTGGAAATTAGTGTTTATACTGTAGGCTTCAATCCGAAGAGAATGACAAGACAGGCTTTTGTAGCTCAACATCTGTTCCTTTCCTTATAAGTTTAAGCCTCTATAATCTCTCAGCAGTTGCTTGTTGAGAGAGCAAATCCATTAGCGGGTTCTCTAGACAGCAAAGTGTTATTTTGGAGAGCTGAGTTACACCCACGATTTCAAAAATCTCCTCTTTCATATCTTAAAATAAATTTCCAACGAATTTAAGAAGTTTCACGCAGGCTAGTCCTCTCATCTACAGCAGTCCGAGCCACATTTTCAACTTGCCAAAGATGCAAAGCAAAGAACAGAGAGGCAGTGATGTCAAAGCTGCAGTGATGATTCAAACTCGAGATGCAAAAGCAGGATTTCTTTCATTCAAAATAAAAAGAGATATTACAAAGTAAACTTAGATCATCAGGGATGAAGGACATAGTTTCTGCTTACTTGAATAGAAACTCTGATTCCTACTGCCATACACATGAAACCTTGTCCCCTAAAATGAGCTGCAGTTCACATATTTTAGATAGGCAACAAGATTTAGCCATCTTGTTGCCTATTGAACTCCCCAGTGTAACATGTCGTAACACCTTAAATCTTAAAAACTAAAACTTACAAACCCCAATGACCAGTAGCTCTCACCTCTCAGTTTGCCTACTGGGCAGGTTTGTGGAGGACGCAACTCTAACTTTATTAAATATTTTAATCCAACATCTGGAGGCCCCTAAAACCCACACTAGGCTTTTATTTGTTGATTTTTCATCTGTATTTAACACTATTCAGCCTTATCTCCTCATAGAGAAACTACTGTCACACTTTAACTTGAACCTAAATCTTGTTGGCTGGATAGTGGATTTTTTGACAGAAAGGTCAAAATGTGTCAGAGTCAATGTTGTGTTATCTTCCAAGTTATTCTCTTCTACCAGTTACCCCCAGGGCTGTGTTCTTTCTCCGTTGCTTTTTATTTTATACACAAACTTCTTTAGAAGTACGTATCAGAACAGGCATATCTTCAAGTTCGCAGACGACTCCGTCATAGTGAGTCTTTTAAATGATGAGGAGACGCTGTGGCTGATGGTTTTGTAACCTGGTGTAGGGATTCTTTCCTGTCAATAAACGTGTCAAAGACTAAGAACATGTTTATCGATTTTAGGATATCCCAACCTAGTAGTATTATCCGTACTGTCATCCAAGGTAAGGAGGTTCAGATTGTCCCAGAGTATAAATACTTAGGAGCTATTATTGACAGCAAACTGAGCTTCAAATCCAACACTGACGCTGTCCAGCAGCGCTTGTTCTTTTTGAGAAAATGTAACTGATTTAAAGTGTGTAATGTTCTTATGTCCCTGTTCTATCAATGTTTAATCGCATCTGCTCTTACTTACTGTTTTGTGGTTTGGTTTGGTTTCCCCAGAATTACTGTGCTCTGTATGTGATATTTTTTTTTTTTTTATTGTCAATGTATTTTAATGTCTTTGATGTGTTTATGATGCCTGATGCAAAAGTCTTCTCAGACTAGTTTCGTGAACATGACAATGAGTTCAGAGAACTTCAGTGACCTCCCCAGTCACCAGATCTGAATCCAGTAGAACACTTTGAGGATGTGGTAGAACAGGAGATTGGCAGCATGAATGTGCAGCTAACAAGTCTGCAGAAATGATGTGATGCACTCATGTCAACATGGAGCAGAATCTCAAAGTAAAGTAACTTGTGAAATCCATGTTTTTAAAAACTGAGGCTGTTTTGAGAGCAAAGGGAGGAACTACCCAGTATTACTATGGTGTTCCTAATAAAATGCTCAGTGAATGTACACACAGCCCGATTATTACACTACATTTTTTATGTCAGAACATAATTTATTTCGTACATCTAACTTATTGAAAATTCATGATCACTGTGAACTATGTGACTTATGTACACACACAATTAATTGAATTTCCCCCGTGTATGTGTGTTTGTGTGTGCGCGTGTATGTATGCAGTGTATATTTGCATGATTCCACAGAGTATAACTGTGTCATTATGTCTGTTATACAACACCTCCACCATGTAGGACAGAACATAAAAAACAAGGGGCGCCAAGGTTAAAAGATGCAGGTCATGTTTTGTGTGCTGTGTGTGTCTGTGTTCGTGTGTGTTTGTGTGTGTTTGTGTGTGTGAGGTTGAGACTTGGCATTGATCGACCACTAAGCCTCCTTGAACACAATGAGGGAATTATCGATTGGCCAGGTGTTACAGAGCTGCTCGCACTCTGATAACAAGACCTTCCACCAGCGACGCTGAAAGCCCCCATCCCCCTCACCTGTGCCCACATGGACACATCAAACACACAAATCAACACACGGCCCTGTCAACGCTGCAAGCACTACATACAAGCAATACAAAAAAGTGATTACTGTGCAGCATATAACATGGCAGACAAGTGAATGTCCCCAGTGGCGACAGTCAGTCCTAACCTTAACTGAAGCCATGTTTTTGAGTGATGCATCTGTGTTTATCTAAAAAAAAAAAAAAAAAAACAAAAAAAAAACAATAAATATGAGCCTATACAATGATTTTCCAGACCATTACTTTTCCTGAGTGGTGCAGATAGACCATTAGTTTGGAGCCATTGGTGAAATTGATAAGAAACTGAAAAAAATGCAGTTCTCCATTAGGGAAATCAAACATCCCTTTACTTTTATACCAGGTAATAAGATATGGTGTATGTGTGTGTGTGTGTGTGTGTGTGTGTGTGTGTGTGTGTGTGTGTGTGTGTGTGTGTGTGTGTGTATGTGTGTGGTTGTGTGTGTGTGTTTGTAAACTGTAGTGAGTTTATACTTCAAAAATAAAGTACAGTATTTTTTTTTGTTGGAAGTGATTGCCTTGTGCATTCTTAAACATTTCCACACCAGAGCAGTCTCTTTATTCAGAACTTTGAAGCATAATTTCATTTACCAGCTGTCAAATTCAACTTCAGGACAGAAAACAGTGACTGAAAACAGGCTGGACACCTGCAAAAAGTCAGTGGACTGCAGATGCCGCAGGACTGATCATATTTTATCCGTATTTGGCTCCAGCTTGTAACTCTCAATATCTCAAGACTGTGCAGCAGAAGCCAATGATATAAAGTCTGAACCTCAAGGACAGTTTTTACACAAGTCTGCTGTCCTCGCTCAGTTGAGAGTAGTTACGCTGGTCCAGGACACTGACACTGAAATGACTTAGCAGGAGTCTCTCCTTGTTAACATTGTTACATTAAACATGTGAGGATATTTCACTGTATTGTTATATTTGAATGTGATGGAGGCCATGAATTGGTGTTTTAGCTTCAGCCTGTATTAATCTTAGTTCACAGAAAAATCTGTGGCGCTGTTATGGTCTCTGATTATATTCGACAATATGTCAAAACTAAGAGAAAATATTCTTTTAAATTCTAGACAGTATCTCATGAACATTAGGTAGCGTGTCATAATTAGTTATGTCAAAATACCTTAATTAGTTCCTCTGTAAAACATATTTCAGGGCAGGACAGACAGTACGGTTTGGGGCAGTCATGACTGTAGGATGGCTTTTACATGCCACTTGGAGGCCAATTAGTCTTTTTAATTAAGGACAAAGTTTGCAAGTGTGCTTTTCTTATGATTTTAAGTTTGTGTTAAAAGCATAAAAGCATTAAGTTTCTGTCATAGTAGTCATTACAAGTAACTGTGACCTTGTCTTTACTAGGATGGCTTACTGGATGAAGACTAGTCAGTTTTTCACATAATTCTGATAGTTTCGTGTGAATGTCACTAAACCCCCTGCTGACCCACCTTTAAAGATTGAAAATCACAATTTTTATATTTGGTGTTGAAGTGGCGATGCGATGAGTATGATGAGTGAAAGGGTTTGAACATATTGTTGGGAGACAATTGTGATAAATCTTTTTTTTTTTTATAAAAGGCAAAAACACACATCTGAAATGGGAAAAATGCTTAGAGGATGAAACTGATGGTGGAAACAAACAAACTCAGCCTCACACTCCCTCCTATATTCAGTGTTATTGAATGTATGATTGATAAATGTTGTAACATTAAGATCCCGCAAAGGTCAACGCCACTGTAACTTACAACTGGAAGAGGAGGATGCAGTTGAAGGCATGGCTCATGGGCCGTGAGAGGAAGATGTGGCCAAGCAGATGAAGGTTGGGGTGCAGGCCCTCTTCTTGGTTGTGCAGAGCAACAGCATCCGGCTGCAGTAAACCTGCATCTGAAAGACCCAGACAGACAGATGTACAAGGCAGTCAGTTCACCGATGACCCTGTCATGACATGAATGATAAGAGATAAGTCGCCAAACTTAGAACAGTGTTTCACAGTTTAAAATGAAGCATGTAGATGACTTGTGACCTCTCATCACAGGTTCATTGCCTCACTGTAGATATGAAAGTGACTTTTTCTTCTTATGATTGTTTTATTTTGAAGTATTTTTAAGGGTATCTCACAAGAAACAAAACAGAAGTTTACGAACTGTCAGAATATTTTTTTTTCTAACCCCTTTCAATGTTTTCAGTAGACAGAGTGGGAAAAAGTCTGAAAAGAATGGTGATCAAGGGTTTGTTCTATCAGACCGTCAGACTGCAGCCACAGTGTTATCACAGTCATTCATCCATTGCCAACCTTAGCTCTACCATGTCATTTATTATTTTCATATCCTACTTTAACTATTAATTGTATTGTGTTGTTCTTTTTAAGATCATTTAAGCTGACTCATCTAGACTGGAACAATGTTCTACAACGAACCCAGGGGAACTGTTGCTGCTCTTCTTGTTCTGAGCTCTTATGCACCTTCCAGCATAGAGCCATGCAGCCAAGTATTGCAATTGTACTGCCTGTTTGTGGTGTAATAACTTTGATATAAGTGGTCCTGGCAGAGTGTACATTATTAAACACGATAGTCAAAAATGAGAATGTTAAATTAATAGCAAACGAGCATGTTAAATTTATGGCAATGCAGAAGTCCATTATATAAGAGTAGAGCATTGACACGCATACACACAAACATGCCACCATCACCATCTGTGCCGGCACTCAACTTTAAATTAGAAAACATGCCAGTCCTTTACACCAGCAGCACAGCATGCACATGCAGCTTTTATGTTTAAGAGGTGTTTTTGCCTGATTTGATTAAATAATGATGGCTTGTTTATACCTTCGGACACTGCTGGACAAAAGATTTCATATTTATTTCACATGATACTTTCTCAGCTTTTTAACTTTGTTTTTCACTTTGTTTGTTTTATGGAAAACACTGGATAAAAAGAAGTGCCTAAAAATCTTCTCTTCCAATCCATATTATGTATAAGCAGTGGTGTAAGTATTCTGATTTTTTATTTAAGTTAAATACCACATTGGAAAAATACCCACAATTAAATGTGCTGCATTTAAAAGTTTACTTAAGAAAACTAAACGTACGAAAAGCAAATACTTAATATCAAATACTGTTGATGCATAAAATAAGAAGCCTTTTAATGTTGTAGCAGGTTGAGGCAGTGCTAACGTCAACTACCTTCTATACATCCAAGCAATTTAATCCATAACTATGCATCACACAGAGATACCATATTGAACAACTAGCTTAGTCACATGACCAAGCACTCAGTGAATCTCTCATTGTCCTAACAGCGGAGGCAAAACCAAATTTTGCATAATATAAGTTTATATTTAAGTTGCCTTGGCAACATATTTTATACATCACACAATATTAGACAAATTAATATGCTATAAAATGATTTATTTATTTACTATACCCAAATATTTTTCACCACACATTTTGGCCGTTGATATTTCATCTAACGGACAACTACGCATGATACTGGCTGTAAACTCTACTACCAGATATCAGCAAGAATTTGTGTGACAGAAGAAAACCACAAAAACATGACGAGCAAAACCAAAAACCACCTGTAGTGTGGTAGTAAGTACAGAACCAGTTCAAACACTGAAATGAGCAGAAGAAATTACAGCCCGTTGCTGAAAATGAGATATGGCAAGTTACATAGACAACAAATTAGCCAATATACAATATAATTTTTCCAGTCAGTGGGTTACCCAAGCAGCTTAGAAATAAAGGCCAAAGAACCCACTGGTCCATATAATTATGAGGCAGTTCTTAAATCATGGCGTAAACTCTTTGTGAAAGTTTCAGCATAAATTGCTTAATTTCATTGTAGGCAAGACTCCAGCAAACTGGACAGAGTTTAAAAAAAAAAAAAAAAATCAAAAACTTGTCAATTATTATTAGTAAAAGGATCAAAGTAGAGGTATTCTCAGAGATATAGCTTGAAGAGTTTTGTTGTGTTTACGGAAGATGTGTAATTGTCCACTTTCCTGCCAATACTTTACACTTTAATGTCTAAATATTATGTCTGAATTTCCATTTCCAGATTTTCAACACACATTACCTCTATTCCACCAATGACTGTCCCATACAGTACTTGAAGAGGTAAGTCATAGGTTTAAGACAGAGCAGACCTAGATCTCCAGGCCTTACTGAATTACTGACTTTTATACATGCAGTGATTGTTATAATCATCAAGAGACACATCCAGCCATTATTAGTTTATATTCCAGGCAGCATGGGGGAGGAAAATGACTAATTGACATTGTCCTTGACCTGTGAAAATAGGTAATTATGCCAGTATTGGGCAGTAGCATTGCTATAAAAGTAGTGGCGTTACTAGTTAAACAACACTTAATAAGTAATGTGGTGGTTACGTCGCTGTTTTCTGAATCAAACTGCTTTTCAGTAGCAAAGCTATTTTATAGATGAAGCAGTGTTGTACTGTCCAGAAAGCCATGTTTCCCCGAGCATTTCTGAAGCTCATGAACAGCAGATCTTTCTGCTGCGGTCTGAAATGTAACCAATGACAGGGGAGTAAGGCACTGCAGACACACGAGTTTACTTGATGCAACAATGGCAGAGGGAACCTGTAACAAACAAACACACACTTTCAATGGTGCGTTATGTATGTGTGCACATATGGCTATTCATTCAGAGGTTTAATGAGAGAGTTTGACATTTTATTAGCAAATAATAGGATCAGCCTGCAATAAGCCTCATCACTAATCCACCAGTAATCATGGCTGAATGGTTTTCTACGTATTGTCTGATATCCCTGTGGGTCTGAAAGTGTAAATACATCTATAGAGATTTTGGCCACATGATGCTTGTAATGGAGATGATAAAAATAGACAAAAGTGAGCAGGGGAGATAAACAATAACAATTGAATTCCACATTATTTGTTGGCTATTTTGTTTCAGCAGACCTTCTCATATCCAGGGAAAAACATCTTTTGTTATTCGGTGTTTAAAAGATGGCTTTGTCATGCCGCTTGCTCATCCAAACCACGGGTATGCACTAGTTACACTGGTGCATGTACACACTCACACACTTATGACCAATGGGTGCCTTTGGTGACTATGCAATGCAGCTGGAGGCAAGGAGCCAATGGTCTGACTAAGTCTAATGCTTCATGGATACTATAAATATAGTAGGATCTCTTTTTTTCTCTCCAAAGAGTTTTGGTGTATCAAAACAACTTAACACTGCCTAGTATTTGAGGTGTGATTATTATGGAATTGCATCATCACATATAACACACCACTGAGGAAAAAAAACATAAAAATACACCGTTATTGTTAGACAGTGAAGTGACATTTTCAAATATTCAAATAAGAGCTGTCAGAGACAAATAAAGGCCAGTTAGCTGGGCAAAAATATTAGGATGTAGAATAGGGTGGATGAGGGTGTGAAATTACCTTCATAGTATATTTCATATAATTTACATTTCCATAGCATTGTTTCCATCAAAATAAAATAGATTCTAGTCTTACTACTTCAGTCTCCTGCAATTTGCTACGTCTATTTTAAAAAGGAGCTATTTGCAAAGTTTTGCTACTACTACATAACCAACGTTAGAACTAACAGCTGATTACTTACCAGTCTTGCCAGTCTCGAGCTTCAGACATCAATGTGTTAACAAGACAAAAGGTTATAATGCATCCTCCGAGTAGTGCTACTTCTTTAGGGCAGACTGGGCGCTACAGTGACTCAGTATTGGAAAGCGACATGACAATCTGACTGTGCTGGAGCTAGGTGGTTAGCATGCTATCTTCAGGAAAAAAAGTAGCTATAAAAATAAAAGCAAAACAAGAGGGTTGCTCTCCACCACTGGAGACAAATCTTAGAGAGTAAAGGAATGAAGTTTGATGGTGAACTCACAACACTTCTCCTAGACTGGTAAGTAAACAGCGGTAAATGTTAACGCTGGCTGTGTAACAATAGCAAAACTTACAAATAGCTCCTTTAAGCTGCCTTCAAAGAAAATTTTTGCAGATGTCTGATTAAACATTAAAAAATAGGGAGGGAGTATGCCCATTAATCCACCGCAAGGCTTTCATTGTAAAACATAGACATAAGCTTAACACTGATGATGAAGGAATGACGACAAGGAGGAAATGCAGAGACACCAAACAGGATCAACAAATATAAATGGATCAAAAAGTTGAGAGACCCTTACTAAAATATGATAATACACTTGCAACTTGGCGATTTGCTATCACCCTCAGTATTATTCCGTGGTTAATGCATCTAAATGATGCTTATAAATTAGGTTTTTATGAATTCACTTTAGTAAGTGTGAGTATCTCACCCATTGAGACCAATTTGATTAATATCTCAATATGAAATCAGTGATCCAAAACATCCTGTTAACAGTCAATATAATTCAAATCAACCCAGTCCCGACGCAATGGTTTACAATGCAATATGATGCAAGTCAATACAATGTGTTGCAATAGTGTGGACACTGGCACTGTACCTTATCTTATAGTATCTTATCTTGTAACATTTAATTCTTAATTACAAAATGTTGTGTACATACAGCTTAAAATTTCACTTTTATAGTACTTAATTTCCATATATCATACCTTTGTTATGGTGTGATATTCTAATACAAGCATCAACACTCACTGTTAATCTGTTTTTGTAAAAAGGTAAAAAGCTGAATCATTCAAAGACTAATACGGGCAGATGATTTAGTCAACAACTATTGTTTGCATGTGAATACGGGTACGTGATAAGGACAATAAGAAGATTCAATTTTATTCTTAATAGTAAGTAAAATAAAGATGAAACAAAGATGTCTTTATTTGCACTGCAGTCTTCCTTATCATGTATTTTATCAGAGCAATTCCTTCTAAAACTTTATTTTAGAAGGGTAACAGGAGAACAATTTGTAATCAGCTTCTTTCTGTTTATAAGACATTTGTTGCTGTAAATTGCGGAAATTATACTAGGCAATGCCTTTACATGTGTTAGCCCCTCAAAAAGGTTTCTTTACCTGCTTCTGCATTTTCACCATCATCTTCATCCTCATCCTCTGTGAAGGCTGGGTCCTCCACGCTCACCTGATCCATCACAATACATTCTGCAACATCTGTCTAGAATCAACATAAAGAGATCATACTTATAGATTAAAAAAAACGTTCTCTCTTATTGTCTGACTAAAACTGTTACTATTATCATTTGGTTTGACACTTGAGTATGATTAGCTAAAATAAATAAATAAATAATGGCAAATGTATGGTAAATTGTATGCTATTGTCTTAATAGTCCTTTTTCACAGAATACATTTTGATGTGTCATAACAATTAAATTGATAAAATTAAAAACAACTGGGGCGCCCCGGTGGCTCAACTGGTAGAGCGCATACCACTTAGGCTCAGTCCTTACCGCAGCGGCCATGGGCTCGGGTCCGCAGCATGGCCCTTTGCTGCATGTCATCCCCTCTCTCTCCCCAACTTTCCTGTCACTCTCTGACTGTCCCTATCTGAATAAAGGCAAAAAGGGCCACAAAAATAACTAAATGGTGTACATCACCTCCACAAATAAGTTGGGATCTATAAAAACAACCTTGATGGGAGAATGTGCACACCTATACGGAAACTCTGACCCATGCGTATGAACATTTTGGAGACAAACTGGTGATGCAGGAGGTGATATATTCTAATATATATTTTGCATATATCATCGCTTTACCATGCCATCAAATAGCCCTTTCCTTTGGCACTACATTTTCTCAATTACTGAACGGACGGTATTTCTACGCTGTGCACTGTATTATGCTGCAGATCAGTTGTTTGAGTCGTGGACCCCACATCAAATAATCAAAATTATCACTTCCTTAAATGAGCTCCAGTTGTGTCTTACATTGTCTTAAGTGCTCCTGAATGTGTTCCAAACAAAAGCTTCTACTTTTGTCAGTGAAGTTGGGTGTCCAAGTCTGTTTTCAGTGTCATTTGTGGAGCCTAAAAGTAAAACGTGGGTAGTGTTTTTTCAGCTGCTTACCTTCAGCGATTCCAGCTGCACCACCTGACATTTCTGAAGAAGTTCCACGAACAGGTAGATAAGTAAGGCCTGCATGACAGACAATGGAAAAAAAATATTTAATTTGTTTTTGAAGGTGTGGCCAAGTCATGCAATTTTTTAGACTGTATGTATATCAGTGCTATTTCATACAGTTCTGACAGTAGTTCAAACAGTACTGCCTCAAGCAGATTTCAAGTACATAAATGTGGATGAGACATGCATGAGAGGAGAGATCACCAATCATTTGTGGAGGCCAGCTTTGAGTGAGGGACCTTCTTCAAGTGTTAATAGGAAAACAAGTGAGTGCATAAGTATATGGGGGCAGACAATGACTTACTGAATGCCTATGTAAAACATTTGCGCCATTACACCATATGAGATCTCTGTGAACTG
This sequence comes from Seriola dumerili, assembly GCF_002260705.1. Lineage (NCBI taxonomy): Eukaryota > Metazoa > Chordata > Actinopteri > Carangiformes > Carangidae > Seriola > Seriola dumerili. Next base: position 3,187,792 of record NW_019174576.1, on the reverse strand, counting down.
CAGACTGTCACAGGCAGGCTTCAAACAGAGAGTGCATGGATAAATGACAATGTTCCTTTAAGGAGCCAGCATAACTTTCTCTGACATAATCTCCTATTAATGTCGCATCCCGTGGGAAGATTGAATGTGTTATATGGCTTGATAGAGTTGCCTAAATCTATAAAATTGGCCTTGTGGTAGGCTATAGGACTTAGGTTGAGCAGTAAAGGGAAAATTATTGCAATGTATTTTTTTTTATAAAGCAGTGATTAGGCTCATATGATGTATGTTAAAAGGCTGTATGAAGGAAGTGCATGTATCACAAACAAGTCCCTTTTCTTGCCATTTCCCCCCTTCATATCACAACATCTTAAATTTCAACAGACCATCCCAGTCTTTTAAGAAAATAAGAGTCCTTGTATTACTTACCTGGACAAAAAAGCCAATGAGAAAGGAGACGAGGAAAGGCACCAGTCCAGCATGGGCTATCGTTACTGGAAGACCTAGAAACGGATATAATATAGAACTGTTTCTGAATTTGATTCCCATCTAAGTGGATTTGAAGACATGTGCTATTTGACTTTTTTTCAGCATATCTACCTGCCTGTCTGTCCCTTTCTCTGCTCGTCTTTCTCTCTCACAGACAGACATTCCTTTCCGCTCTGGCTCAAACTTACCATAAAATTTAATGGATAGTGCTCATTTCAATATGAGATTTAAGTGATTGAACAAGTATTAACTTGGAAGGGCTCCACCTTTGTGGAACTACATGAAGACCCTGCTGAAAACAAAGTAGTTAAATGTAATGTCCCATGTAATTTCCACCTCTACAAAAATCTCTCTGGTGTTAACTACACTTCATAAACCACAGTTAAATTTGCCATGCCAATGAAAGCCGAGAGATGGACCGAGCTTTAATTACGTCCCAAAATGAACTGATATTACAAAAAAGAAGTCTCGTAGAAAGAACAAACACAACTCAGCAAAGTTTTCCCACCATATTGGTTGAGTCAAACATAAACTATACACACCTTCAAAATTGCAGTTCCATACAGTATCCTTAGAAAAAAATAATGACTGTGAGAAAGATGTCAATTCTCCAGAAAACTTTCAGGACGTAGTGTGTGGTGTTGCTGATCTTAGACCGAACAATGTAGTAAGGTGTTATTTAATCCTATCCTCAACTCTGTTTATGAAGAGTGTGCCAACAATGTGATCTCTCAATTTGTTGTAATGTGTCTCCCCAAATCCAATTGTTCCACATGGAATTATAATATTGACTCTAAGTCTTAATAGTCTTAATCATCAACTTCGCCTTTTCCAAAACCCAATGACTTTTGTGTTCCACACATGCAATTTGTCATACGATGTAAATGTTTGCCAACTGGGAGTTCTTCAAACCAATTACCAAATGAGTGATCCTCAAATAAAATGGTCATTATTTCTTTCACCCGCTATTGGCCATTAAGTGTCATTTCCTACTGTAAAGTCTGTGTTGTGCAACAGATACAAACAAAAGTATGAGGGTGATGTCCTGGTGTTTGGACTGTCGGATAACTTTTGTGTGATGTAAGAAAATACAAGTACTCACCTAAGATTCCAGTTCCTAATATTGTTGCAATGGTCAAGAAATCTAGGAAGACAAACAGAGCTTGGTTAGATCAATAAAAGTATTCATGAAGTCACAAAATTAAGACCAACTTTGTTCCACAAATAGCTGTGCAGAAAAAAAAGAGGTACTCTGGGTAATACAAGAGAAGATTTTTAAGAATCACTGTATTTCTGCTCAGAACTGACGATGGCTATCAGCGAGTTGACTGGAGTGGGCAAAGTATCAGGGTAATCAAAGTCACAAGTAATTTTCAAGGCCTGATTATATTCCATTAGTCTCAAGTCAGGACAGATACGTCTCCAGACAAAAAGTCAAAAGACAAAAGTCCTAAACTTTGCATTTCTTGTCATTATTTGTCTGTCCACTGGTGTAAAAAAACAATCTACGGGAGGCATTAATATACCTATGTTATATTTTCGGTTTTTGTCGAGACTGTTGAAGAGGTGCTGAGTCAGCTCTATAGCAATTTTTAAGGCTTGTATCAAAAAAAACAAATATGTTGATTGACATCTTCAATTTCCAGGGACAATTCAGAAAAAGCAGATATAGGCAGGATCGCAGTGGAATAATCTACTGTGTTGAAAAAAAGAAACCAACAGTCAGCATGGACTCAAATAACTTTGGTACCAAGCAGTGATATCTCAGCTGAGCTTTAACTGTAACCGGCCCCCTTCTACCGCTCCATCTGCTTTTTCAATTTATTCACAGGTGTAGAACAAAACACATTACTCAAAACCGCACACATTATGTCTAAGATCATTCATTCTCACACAACCAACTAGTCCTACCTCACTGCCATCTCTCTGAGATTCAAAGCCAATATTATAGCAAATCACCTGACCACGACTCTACCTCGTCCTCCTTCACATGACTTCTGCAGATATCAACAAACGCAGATATATAAAAAGGGAAGATGAAAGAGGTTGTTATCATCTGACATACACAATCTCAGTACCCCATCATTACCACTAACTAAACTGAAATGAGGTGTGTGGCTTTTGTACCATCATTATCAGTGTCTGAACGTTGGCTGCTGGGTTCTTTTACACTTGTAGGATATTTTCATGTTTGCCTATGTTGTGAAACTAAGCTGGAGATGTTCTTCCCCCCTCAGGAAGAATCAACTAAACCAACTACCTAAAAGCATTGTTTTCGTGACTGTGGGTACAACTTTTCCAATATCTTCAACTTCTTTGGGAGGGTATCGAAAAAGCGCTGCTACAGTGAAATAGGATGTTTTGATCAGACTGAGCGAGCTGAAAAAATGAAGTGGAAAAATAAATCCCTGCTTAGATATAGTGCGATTTTTACTATAAATAGAAACACGCAGATATGATCTCTGTTAGTTCATATGACCAATAACAATACACAGTCATTATTTTATTAAAGGGGTTATTTGTATGTTTTCTCTGCCACTGAACGTGGTTTCTTGCCAGGAGCAGATGGTGGCGATTGTCACTTGACAAGACCTTCGGCCATTGTTGTCTCTGTAATACAAGATGTTATCATATGCTCCCTGAACAGTGCTATGTCTTCAGGGCAGACAGGAGGCTGTCGTGAGTCGCTATCGGAAAGTGATGCGATGGGTTGGGGCTAGCAGGTTAGCGTGCTAACTTCAGTAGAAGAAAAGACGTGATAGAGACAAGACTTAACATTGCTTTCCACCACTGGAGACAGCTGTTGGCAAGTAAAGGAATGAAGTTTGTTGCTGAACTCACAATGTTTCTTCTAGCCTGGTAAGTAAACAGCTGTTAACGCTAACGCTGGCTATGTAGCAGAATGTAGAAATCGCTCCTTTAAACAATACAGCTGATGATATTCTATATTTTTCTTCCTGTCAATAAAGCCCATGAAAAGACCAAAACCAACATGTCTGTGTAATCAGTACCTTATTAAGGCTCCTTCGACTTCATGCAGCATTGCGTGCACTTATCGTGATGCATGCTGGACTTTAATACATGCTGGTTAGAAACTTTCACCAGCGCTGCAGTACTTCACCGTGTTACATGACTTTAAAACTCATGGGGGTTTTCTGAGTCAGGTGCTGCAGTTGCTCTCCTCCAGCTGCACCAATAGGGAACCACCTGTGTCAACAGAACTTTGCCTTAATTGGCTTAAAAAGCGTCACTAACACGCATGATGTGTTCTGCATTTTTATTCTAAGAACTTCAGATCCATTATCCCCTATGGTTATCTCTCCCAAAGGGGATGCAATTTATTTCATCTCCTCCTTCTGGCAGCTAGTTTTATATGTGAGCACCAACACTATAGTTTTAATTTCCAGCCAGAAAGCTGTAAAAACAGTTTAGTTCAGGAGTTTGTTATTGTAAAACAAGTGATGCCCCTTTAGGAGGTCATATTTTTATCCATCAGATTTATTTACTTTTCACCCTCCTGCCAATATGGTGGCAATTGTTTTTTGAGAGTGTTCTCAAGTCTGTGGTTTTCTTACTTAGATTTAATTTCATGTGTGTCAAAAAACTAATGTAAACTTGTGTCTGGCCTTAAAATGTTTAGATTTTGTCTGACATAATGAGACACACTGATATTTTCTTTAAATAACAAGACTAAATCAAAACCTAATATGTGGCTGGACCGTATCGTAGGCTATTTGCATTCTGTCTAGTGTCAGCCAGTTTCAGCCTTTTATCTATTTGCTTCTCTGTTACCATCCAGCCAAAAACCACAGAACAGCTGTGCAGTTTTTCTTCAACGAGTTGTGACCAACCTGCTGTTGTGGCACAGAAGTACTGATTTTCACAAATTGGTGGCATGTTGCTTATTGATGATGCAATTTTGCAATAGAACAGATATCCTGTGTTTCTCTATTAGTCTTTATATATATAAAGGCCCAAAAAGTTGGATGATAGTACACAACATGGAGAATCAAACGGTAGCAGTCACTGATTCCAAAGGGACATTAACACTTTGCTAAAGACTGGTGAGAAGAAAATAATTATCAAGATTAGAGACTCTACTTCTTCAGATGATTTTCTACAGATAAAGCGTTCTTGGCCAGTGTCATAGAGAAAATTAGGATGTCTGCAACAACACAAGGTAACCAAGTTCCCCTTTGTAACCATTTCATTGGACAGCTGGAGAAAATTTAAAACTAGAGGGCATCACACCAGCCGCAAGGCCAGTCAACATGTTGCTGTTCCGGCCCATGAGATTCAGTAGTTATTACAACATTATTACATGAGTGCTCAGTGCTCATGGTTCAGACCAAATCTATCTTTGAACTCGGCTTTAATTTCAATTTAATCTCAGCTACACACTTGACTGTATGTTGCACAGTTGTGAATATCACAGTAACAATATCTGTCCACAGACACCTGCAAAATTAGTCAAAACCACCTCTGTGGTAGTTCCCACTACAGTAGGTGCTTCCAGGACCACATTTTGCCATGATGACACACACACGCACACACACACACAGACTCACAACGTGAAAACAATACCTAGCCCTGTGGTAATAATTGATATTATCCTGTAGAAGGTCTGTGCTATAACGCTACCATGCTCTATCACGCTCTACCCTGCGTCCTGTTTTCATTCTGCCACCAGCTTCCCACTCCACATGTCCCAGCCTGGCCCCCAGACCCCCTGTGTTCCTGACCCCAGAGGTGGACTTTACCATTGCACTGCTTGAACTAGCTCTTGTGTTAGCATTGCTAATAATAGTGACAAAGAGGAGCTACCCATTGACCAGCCCAGGCTGCTCAAGCATTGCTGCTGCAACATGCAATACAACCTGACAAGATCCTCAACTTCAACTGGACATAGCAACAGAACTGACAGCGATGGCAACACAGATGATAATCTACAACTAGTAGGTAGCAGTCATCCTATAAACCAATGTGTTACACTTGAAGATGACCAGCATTCTGGCCAAAACAGCTGTTAGACAAGGAGCGCTGGTCAATTTACAAGACTTAGAAGTAGTTGATATTACATGTAAATTAAGAAGGGAGAAAAGATATGCAGGTCCTGGATCACAGAACAGTGAAAACAAGGACTATATTATGTCCTTTTTTTCGCCGTCTGTTTGGAAGCTGAGAAAAGAGCACTCAGCTAAGTGGGGATGGCAAAAATCAAATCTTTCAGCTCAATTGGGGCAGCATGAGAAGTCTGCTGAACACATCAAAAACATGGATACCTAGCGCAATCTATCATAGAAACAAACAAACAGATCTAATTGCTCTTGAAGTAAACCACTGAGAGGAGATTTCAAGCAGCTATACTGCAACTGGCAGAGCACAATTTTGTGTCAACTCAGGCAGGCCATTTGAGTCTGGCAATGGAAAATAGACCTTATGGCTCAGTTTGACCAAGTCATACGAGAGCATCTGAGGAAAATTCAGACAAAAGAGCTAACCGCTCTAAAGGAGTATGCCACAGAAAAATGGGATTTAGATGTTGTCTCTACTGCTGGAAGCATCTGCTAGTTGATGCAGAGATGGCCTTCTGTGGTAAGTACCATTGTGCGGAACAATAAGTTGTTCCAGATAAAAAAAGTGAGCAAGATCCTGCAGAGCCCCAAAGTTTCAGGGGAGACAGTGAGAAAAGAAATCAAGGCAGTGATGGAGATTTCAAGGCTGGATTCAACTCTGCCAAAACAAAAAGTACCAGGGAGATAGCGGAGAGGCTTGAGGTGGAGATGAACTGTCCAGAGTTGCATCAGAAAAGAACCACTACACAGTTTGAGTATGAAAGAAGAAAGCAAACTCAGTCATCTGCAGGAGAGTTCAACTCTTCAAAAGAGTTTTTCTTGCTTATTATAGATACAGCCCATGTCACATTAGAGGAGAGATTCTCACACATGGAAGCCTTCTATGAGCTGTATGGATTTTTCTACTCTGCTGACATAATGAGGAGCACTGAGGAGGGAGGGAAGCTGGATGAATGCTGCCACAGACTGGAGCAGAGAATGAATGATATTGAGGCAGAGGACCTGTAGCTTGAGATAAAAGGTGCAGTTAGACCCTTCCTCACACATACCTCATCACCATGTGAGATTCTTAATAATATACAGTACATATATATATATATATATATATACACAGTATATTGTTGGATAGATGTTGAGGATGTTCATGTGTGAACATCCCAAGATCCCCCTCCCAAAGCTGAGTTGATTATGGCAAAAAAGCAATACCAACTTAACCAATGTAAATAAAAATAAAAACCCATTCTAGGGAGAGGAAGAGGAAGACCGGGACAAAGGAACCAAAACTGAATTTCCTCCAAGCGTCCGTTGTTTACTACAGCAGGAATGCATCATCCCTGATATTTTGTGGCTGTTCAAACAGGTGAATAGTGTATCTTCTGCATCCAAGCACATCCAATTTCCCTAAAAAGGTTTTCTAAATTTAAGGCATGTTCGTGAGGAGGAGAATCATGAGGGCAGGTGAAACAGCGCAGGCATCACCTGATTGTTACAGGCAGTTAAAAAGTTATAATTCGTGTTACTGACAAGATCTCAGGTCTGAAAGTAGTGCACAAGCACAATAAGTGGAAGAGATGATGGAGAGGAAATTGCAGCAAATGAAGAGCAAGAGCCCATCATTTTCTTCAAGATTTGAATCAGTCTTTGTGTCTTTCCATAGCACATGGATGAAATATTTGGAGGTTCAGAGGTTGGAAGTGCCTCAGAGAACATAATCTCCTCCACCCCCTTCCAGCCTCTCATGTGAAGCCCAAACTTCCACGAACTAGCAAGCATCCTCTGAACAAGACAAGCTGAGCACTGACCAAACCACCTCCATGCATTCCTAAATCTAAACCCTCCGCAGACTAGGCCGCCAGCAGAAGACCAGCCAGCCTTTTATGAGACTTATACGGGCCACCCCGGGAGGAGGATGGCGGCGGTGGAACCCCTGGTGCACCCAGATCTGAAGAGGTGGAGGAGGCTGAGGGAGAAGAACTTTTGAAAAACAAATATTAACCACCCTAGGGCAAATATCTGAAAGTCATAACCAAATAGCCAAAGGGCAAGAAAAAATAATTCAGTTGCTTGATAAAAATGTTCAAATAAACAGAAAACTTCAGTTTGTTATTCTCTTGGGGTATTCTGCATTTTAACATTTCTATTAGCAAAGACAGTGGTTGGTTAGTCACAGTCAAAACCCATATGACTACACCTCTCGGGAACACCTCTCTCTATTCTCTCTCCCCCTCTTTCTCCTCTCTCTTTTCCTCTTGACCTTACTCTGCAGAGTGCCTTGATATAATGTATGTTATGATTTGGCACTACACAAATAAAATTGAATTTAACTGAACTGGGCACCACTGTTACTCCAAGATCCCCTGCCAGCTTGGCCTGATTTCTTGCCTCCTAGTTTCTATGAACTGCTGTGTGGAGGCACAGCAGGAGTCCTGATGATTCACTGGCATTAAAATGTAAAGCCTTAGACCTCTGAAATACTACAATGTTATCGAATCACCCCCTGTGGTATGATTCCCACCAGCTCACAAAAAATTAGAGTTAACCAAAATTTTTTACTCTAAATGTTTGTGAATTGCATCACTTTAACGAAAATGTGCATGGCTCTGGGACAATGGGTCAGGCCACTCTGCTTACCTCACCTGCGCGTCACGCTTGCGGAAACTATTGCTTTTTTTTTTTGTGTGTGTTTTTTTTACCAAGACAGTATGAGCACAGCTAAACAATTGTAAATGAAAATGAAAATGAAAATAAACAAGTGATCTTCAGCTCAAATCACTATAATGCTCCATAAAACTGAGAGGAGCTGCAGATTCAGCCAATAATTCTCAGTGGATCCTTCACTATGAGTGATGCCTTTCATACATTTTTTCCCACAGTCATCTGATACATTGTTAATATAAAAATATCAATTATAGTCACTTTAAAGAAAGCTAATTTTCATACCATATATCTGTCTGTATGAGGTTCAACATCAGTCCAGTTTTCAATGAAATGGGCTTATTAATGTGTAAAAGATGATTTTCCTAAATATATTATCAAAAAATATATATCATATAATTAGGTGAAAAATTATATTTTAATTCATGCAAATACATCCGCTTCCAGCCCGTCAAAAATCAGCTAATTTAGTGATAATTTGTGACAAATGCTGCTAGTAACTTAATAGACCTGTCTCACAGCAGACATTTTCACTTGTCATAGAAGGGAAAGCACAGGTATTACTAATTGCATAAATGATGAACATGTTCTATTCAAGTGTCACAGTACGCATTGAGAGTGTGACCATGATCAAGCATACACAATATCAGGACCCTGACACTGCAGCTGAAAGGAATTCAGACATCTTTGATAGTATTATCTACACCTGAGCTTTTCCTACGGTGACATGTCACAACATGCATTGTTGTACTGACAAACATCAAGCCATAACATCTAAGTGGCAACACAAAGTAAGCTGGTTAATGCTATAGGTAACTTTGTGACAAAGACCACCTTTTTTAGTTGCAAAAGAGGTGACATTATGAAGCCATGAGATCTACTCATTAAAGTGAGATGTTCCCAAATTTGAGAAATGTATAGTAAACTATGAATATTGATCAGGATCAAGACTTTTGACTTCTGTTTTCTACGTGTTTACTAAAGCCGGTTACAGTGGCTGGAAGTTGGAGAGCAAACCGGAAATGGAATGAATAAAAAGAAAACAAGACAAGGTCAAAACCTAGTATATGGCATGTTGTATTTGGATTCTGCCTAGTGTCAGCAGGTTTCAGCCCTTCATCTATTTGCATCTCTTACTCTCTTTGCTCACACATTTAGTATTTGAAGGAATGCGGCCCATTAAGACTACATATTAACCAGCAGTCACATCCAAGCTGTTTCCAAGTTACCGCTCTTTGCTGAAAAAAACAGATTTTATGATTTTTTACAACATCGCCTGACAAAACCATACACAAGTTAAAAACACCCGCTGTCTCTGATTTCAGCTATATTTACTTGTAAAATGCTCACACTATAAATCATAGACAATGTGAAAATCACAGAGTAACACTAAGCAAAGGTGTCTGAATGTTTTCTGAAACAACTGTTTGTCAGTTGTACTCTATGTACTGTAGATGTCACGCCTCTGGATACAGTATTGTAGTTAGAAAACATCAACCAACTGAAAAAGAAAACTCATTTGATGCAAAAGCATTCATGTTTACACTACATTTTTTTCAGAAAGTAGATTTCTGCACACTCTGTGAGACCCTTTTCTCTGATAACAACAAACACAATCAACCAGCCCCTCTGTCATCACGTGCTGTTAGTTGTATTGACGAGGCGGGTCACTTTTCTGTCACATTCAAATCCATCACTTGCACTCTACGGACCTCCCATCATCACTAGAAATAAGCTGTCATTTCAAATCAGCCTGATCATTTTTCATTCTCTTATCAATCCTCCTCTGTGCTCTTCCACCACCCCTCTACAGATGGCTGCGGGACATATGGCATCAATAATTAGAAATGTCATTATAACCTTTTTCATATTGTCTGTGTTCTCACAGCTGCTGAGGCATGTAATATAATGACTCAATACCTTGTGTTACGGAGACAAAATTATAACAGTGAGACAGGAACATGGAGAAAGTGACCCTAATAGACATTTAATGGTGTTTTGAATTTGATGCCTCAGACATTTGCCCCTTGTCTTTAGGCACGCTACAGTCCTTCACTTATTACTCCTAAGGCAATGTCTGACTACATAAGAGCCTTACAGCGTATTGTTTACATCTCAACATGTGGCTAAGAACTCTAAGAACATTTGATGCCACACTTAACCCAAGCGCATACATCCCAACCTGCTGCACAGGTTGCAATAGACATAGTCCTTCACCAAAAAGCATCAACATTTTCCCATTTTTTCCCCTGCCATGTGTCTTGCTACCACTTGTCTTCACCTGTCAGTAAAGAGCTTTATCAAGTTCACCTCTATTTATTTTCTATTAAACCTGAGTAAATCACTTCACGATGGCAGCAGGACAGGAAATAAAGGTTGACTACCACAGTGACAAAAATTTGATCAAGGAAAAGCCAATTAATGGTGGGCCAGGAAGTGTAGTCCTAATCAGATATGGAACACAGCCTGTATTCACAAAGCATCTTAATGCTAAAAGTAGCTCCTAACTTGCCTATTTAAGAGAAACTCCTAAAACTAATGGGTGTGTCAGTCCTAACTTTAGGACTCCCATATTTTTTTTTACTAATAGCTTTTCACAAAGTCACTTAGTGCTAAAAGTAGCTCCTAAGTCTGGGAGAAGTTAGAAGTAGTCGAGAGGACTCCTAACTCACTAAGACCAAATCACAAAGAAACGTAAAAGGGCTGCTGTCATTCCACATCACAGTGTTTTGGAATCCTTACACAATGCTGAATTACTTAAAAGATACTGACTCAATGATGAGGGAAATATTGATCGTTGTGGATTTTGTGAAGGATGCAATCTCCTACCAACCCAAACAACCCGATCAGTGCGGAAGTTAAGTGTTTGGCAACGCTGCATTACTTGTCAACAGAGAAAAGCCAATATATCCACCAAACAATAATTGCACTCTGACCCAACTTCATAGGACAATTCATATGCTTTCTTTTAGATGTTCATGAATTGGGTTTTGAAAGTTTTGAATGTAAGTTTTTGTAGTAAAATTAAATTCTCCTAGGTCGACACAAACCTTATCATACAGATGAATTTTGGAGAATTCACTACTTTTGTAAACAACACAAAATCCGTTATTATTTAATTTGTATTCGTTTATTTCTCAGTGGGTTTTTTTTATTACTATTATTATTACTGCGGGATGTTGCGCATTCGTTTTCACAGACACAGACGGTCTTTCATCAACCAATCCCTGTGATTCCTGCAACGGAGCTCGTCCATGAAAATTGACGTCAGCCATGGCAACGAAGTCGCATCCTTTGCTTAGGAGTTTTTGCATCTCCTTACTAAAAGTTGATCTCAGCAGCTTTGTGAATAGGACTTTGGAGAAAACTTAGGACTTAGTAGTACTCTTAGTGGTAAGATAAAATGCTTTGTGAATACGGACCAAGATTAATAATTTGCTGCCTTGCGTTGGCTTTTATGGTGATATAATAAATATCTTTTACCTTCTATATACTGTATTTTGTTAATAATGAGAACATTGTTTTAACAAATAGCCTACAAGCCGCCACTAGGCCAGTGCTAAATTTTAATCATAGTAAAATCATAATTCTACATTAAAAACCTGACAATCCAATTAGCAAACATAGGCTGCTAATTAGGTAAAAACAAGCTGCAAATGTCAACAAAATGTCAACTTTTTAAAACAGTTCAGGTGACAAATTATGGGCATCCTGGACAGGGTCATTTAAAAAGCTCAAACCAGAAATAAGCTCTACTAGGTTCATAAGATGCATGCCGAATTAAATGGTGAAACCTAATGACTGACTGAAGACTATGTTTGGCTAGGTAGTATGGACAAGATTTATTTATTTATTTCCTGTTGGAATTTGCGTCCCCTCCATGTTAGTTGTTGCGTGTGTTTGTCCCGGTAAACCCCCCCATAAATAACATGTTAAATGGAGGCACGGTGCTTAAATAATGCGTTAGGCCTATGCTAGGCTAACTGTGCATTTATTCTTGGTGACAAACCAGATGTCGGTCAATTGTGATGCGGCGCATTTTTCAGCATTTTCTGATCGGGATTGTGTAGCCTGTGCCGGCGTTTGAGTGTAAACGTCGTGATGTGTCGGTACTCACAGCACTGAAGGTAAATAAACCGCAACTTCCAGTGTCTATCCTGGTTTTTCCGCGTTATTTTGATGGACAGAGTGCTGAGACTGGTGTCGGGGATGGGGCAAGGACTTGTTTGGTTTCTTATCTCCTCTGCATCGGTCGCCATCATTTTCATTACCCTATCTTCCCCCCACCTCATCTCTCTCTCTTTCCTCCTCTCCCGCCCCTCTCTGAGGCGACGCGTGAACGCGCACGGTCCTCCGGATGCGGCACGTGCCCGGGAATGGTCTAAGGTTGAGTATGAGACAGCATTAGCACAATAAAACAAAAACTAGAGAATTCCTGAAGAAATTTTGAATGTGCCAGCTGCTTGGTGCGTATCCATCACACACATTTCAATCTCTACAGAGGACGTTACTTTGAGTTTCATTCAGATAATTATCCTAACTCTGACGTCAGTCACTGCAGGTATCCCTCAAAAAGCTCTTTGGAACCACAAGGACTTGCCAAAGTGACCTCACAATGATGAAAAATTTAATTTGTCCCCACAACCATAGCAAGATATGTATACACACATGTAGGCCTACATGCCCTGACAGAAGTTGATTTGCAATAAAGCTACTGTGATTTCTCCTGCTAGAACAGAACAACATGGACAACAGTAAAGAATACCCTGACTTAATCAATCTAATTGGCTAATCACGATCAGTTGTGTGAAAATTTGGGCAGCAACTGCACTTGTGTGTGTCTGTAAATGTGCGTGTGTGTATTGTGTGTGGTAGTATAGCGGTCTACATTACAGCCTCCGAAAAGCTTTTGTTACCAGGTTGAGACACCTTGTACAGTTAATAGCTATAAGGTGGAAATGGTGTTTATGTGTCTGTCAATGTATGTGTGTACGTGATGTTAGAAACTGCCTCAGCTTAACTTTTAAACAGCCCCTTTGAAGTTGTCAGGATCAGCCAAAATGACCTCACAATAATGGTTTTTAACCACATTTGTCCTCACAATTATAGAAAGACATGTACACACACACAAAGAACCACACAACAACATGCACACACAAGTACACCGTGTTGATTTAACTTGGAGTTGCTCTCATACCTGAGTTAAAAGGCTCAAAGTTAATGAGTCTAATTAGCAAATCAGAATCAGCTTTGTCCATTTCTGCCCGGTAACTTTCAGTAGCACCTGCTGAGATACTGGTTGCCTTGGTGACTGTGGCCACCAGGGGGAGGAGGAAAACACACACACAATCCCCTCTGTCTCCCCAGGCAGATGACAGCTTTTAAGATGAAACTTGTGTTTGAAAATTGGATCTCAGAGGGAAAACTGCAAGTCCTATTGAAAAGATCACCTCACTATTGCCGTCCCAAGGCTTCAATAAATAGATTGATAACTTTTATGTGTACCTACAGTTTACAGTTGAGGTTTTATTGAAGTTTAGAAACTCCCCTCAACTCTGTTGAGGGCAAGAGCTTTAGAGCATGGGTGTGTGTCTATGGGAGCTTTGGACAGCCATATCTGCACTTAGGGGGGATTTTCTCAAAAACCTTAAAATATATCAGAATGAGACCAAAACTGGCTGATACAGGCCAAAAATCTCTAAATGTTTTGATATAGCATGCCCTCTGAACATTCCATGCAATACACACCCATTATAAAATCTGAAACTGTCTAAAAATGACACAAAACGTAAACTGCAATTTTTTATGAAAACTGTAATTGTTGTCAAAATACTGATTTACTGATTTTATGAGTAATGAGCACTTTGGCACACTTGTGTATTCTAACCATTGGTTGTGGTCAGAGGTGTGCGTTGTCACACCTCTAGTGCACCAAAGTGATGCCATGGTGTACAGACACACACGTCTACATTACTGCAGCAATTTATACCACTGGAATTAGTCTTTCTGATTATCCCACGTTAAAAATATATCACATTTGGTAATGTTTTTCCATTTGATGTGACACTAGCAGGAACAAAAAGATGCTTGAAATGTTCTTTATTGCATTAAAAATTCAATAAGACTGGAACAGTGAAGAGGACGAAAAACCATGCCAGAAAAATCCCTGCATAATCTAGTTATGTTGTTTTGTCATGCATACAGAAACCAAGCTATATTGAATCATCAAATGATTCAACTAATGATAATAGTGTTGAAGTGGAGAGTCAGAGTCGGCCTTTTTAAAAGGTACATTTAAAAACATTTCATAGGTTTCCAGACAATTCAAAACTATTATAAGACATTTTAACTCATCTTCTTTTCTTTTTTTTCTTTTTTTTGGGGGGGAAATTACAATTCAGAAAACAGAGCACAGTCTGAGCAGTTCTTGGTAAATGCAAAGGCTTGGATAATTCTTTTGAAGCAGTAACATCACAGAAAATTCACAATTTTGTGCAAATCCCAGTTTCCAGGGTTGTCTAATTCTATCAAAAAATATGTAACATTGCTTACTATTAAATTTTTTAAATAAATACTGTACAAAGTAGACAGCTCATGGTTCAACCAAGTCAAGTATTTTTCAACCTGTGAGATGAGACCTCGGGTGTAGGCCCGTTGCAACGATGAATTTTCTACTGCAGATCATCACATTTATGTAATGTTAGTTTACTGACATTAAATAGTGAATGTCTATCCCGTCTGTGATCCCTCTAGTCATTAATTAAGTCAACTCAAAACAGATACTCAAAATACCCTATTTTTTTTTTCTTTTTAAGCAAACAATGTTGAGAACCACTTTCTGTTCATTATCTACAACAGTAACATGTAAGCATGAAGTCATAGCACAATAATGAGTAATAATGAAACTCAGTGTAGATGTAACACCATGCAATTCTAAAACAAAGAGCATAACAGATGCAAAAGATTCATGCTGTGAGACAGACTTGCCATACTGTAACACATCAGGCCAACTGGTATTAAAATCAAAGAAGTACTATGGTATACAGTTACTATGTAATGTGCACTGTCACACATGTATTTCTGTGTCAGGCATACATGCTATGCATTATTCAACATGCCATTGATATTTGATGAAATACAGAAATTGGTGATTTGAATGACACCCACAGGAATACCTGATGCTACCTCCAGTATGTTAAGTTTGTGCCACAGTGACAGTATCAATGTACACTTGTCTCACCCTTTAACAATACACAATATACACAGGTTTCACGAAATGTACAAAGACCAACCAATAATGCAGCTTTTCTCTCAAATGGGGAATTTAACAGATTTAAATATTCAAGGTGGTGATTTAAAATCAATAGCAGGCATATCAACTTTTTAATTCCTTGGAAATGGTGACTGGCTTATTGGATTTGTACTCAACTGATGTGCTTGATTTCTATGTTAGGTATTTTTGCCTTTTTCAAAACATTTGCTACATATTAAAATAACTAGCTAACATTGGTTTTTCAATTTAAAGCACCTTAGACCTTTTTGAAGTGATTGATTTTCTGGATACAACACAGTATTGTTCCTGTATCATTTTTCTTTGCACTTTGCTCTTTGCCCAAGCAAGCAGCAGGCTTTTTTAGTAAAGCATTTTATTATTAACATATTAGCCAGTACAAGAGATGCATTTAGACTGAATATGAAAGCAAAATTTCACTTTGTAATATACATGCAGGCTGTTTATTTACCACATGCACACAAGCACAAACTGTGCATGTTATCTCTCTATTTTCCGATACAGTGGATTGTTGGTTATTGATCAGATTCTACAGCTGACAGAGGTGATATCTCCAATAGTGCATTACATCAACTAAAATCTGGAACTTAATCAAGTTTTTGGTATACCATTTGCATTATTAATTAAAGCATTTGTTTTAATTTCTACTGACAAAAGGCACATGATTTAAAGCAATGAAAATTTACATTTCTGATCCCTGAAAAGTTTTTTTTTTTTTTTTTTTTTTTTAAATCAGCATTGCAATTCTGCTTATTTACAAATACAAATGAGCTATTCAGCTTACAAAATTTTGTGTATCAAATTGTTGGTACAAATTGAGATGTTATTATTAAAAAACACTATATTTCAAGACTAAAAATGAACTATTTGAATGCATCAGTATGACTATTTAAACACTAAACACTAGAATAAAGTTAAGAAGCAAGTCAGAAGCAATTGTAGACAATGTGTTGGTATCTTTCAAGATCCTGAATCATTTCTCAGAACATTTAAAACATATGTGAACTTTACAAAATTCAGATCTAATAATAAGAAATTACAAGGTGCAAAATTGAAGCTCATCCCATGCCCTCCCACCCGTCCCTCATGCTTAAAAAAAGTCTATCACATTCAAACTATTACAAATAAGCTAAGGTATGAAATAATCATTTCATAGTATAAAATAGTGTCTCATTCATTGTTTTTCTCACAAACACTATTCTTGCAAATATCATGCCTAACTACAAAAAACCTGAAGTCCCAATTTGTACATTTTTTTATATAAATGTTGAATTACATGACGCCCTGTAATTTGAAAGGGTTGCTAGAGCTGCTGATTTCTGGGTTGCAGCTTTGGTTGGTTAGATTGAGTGATTTCATCACATCTTCAGAACCATAAACCAACATACACTCTTCCTCACAACAATAATCTTTTTTAAACCATAATACCAATAAGTCATTAAATGGTAACAAAAAAAATATTGCTCAGGTCTCTATTCAGGCTATTGAAGCCAGCACATCAGCCTTAGACTCCTGAATTTCTTGTCATAAGCAGAGCAAACTGCTGCACAATGACAGAGATCACTGGATGATGGCGTTAATCAAGGAGAGAATATAAGAAGAATGAAGAGAAAGAGGAGAGATAACACAGACTGTTGCCACTTAAAACATCAAGAGTTTACAGAGTGCAGCACAGACTCAAGAGTGGGAAAGAATAACAAGTGGAGACAGAGACTTTGTCTTTGTCTTTATGCTGCTCTTTCACTTTTGCATTTTCTCTCACTGTCTCCCATATTTAGTTGTTGATCTCTGTCATTGCCAACCTCCTCTGCTGGACCATGACAAGTGTAAACTACCTCTCATGAGCCTCCTACAGAGGACATGGAGTCACCAACTGCTTCTTTTAACCCCACATTGAGGATCTGTAGGACTTGCTAGTGTGACGAACAAGGACATGCTCCCCCACCAACTTCCAACCTGCTAACATTGGGCCTCATTCACCAACCGTTCTTAAAAGATTTCTTCTTAAAACCCACTTTTTGCAAAGATTCTGACATTATCAATGTTTCCTTATTCAGGATTTGTTCTTAGGTAAGAACAGAATCTACACACACTCAAGAGCACTCTTACGCACATTTGAGTGACTGAGCAAAATAAGTGGTTATTGCGTTTTCTTCTGTTCTAGTTATATAAAATTATATTATTTAAATTAAGATAATATTTTTGTCATTCATTATGTTTTTTAAAAAATTACTTTTGTTATTTTACAAAGCAGTATAGTCTTTTAAAATAAATGAATGCTACATTAACACTTATTGGCTCGTTTGCGGCTCACTTTCTGCAGCAGTACCTCCGCTTCAGAACTACTAAAGTTCCTTTTGCGTTTTGATTCTGGAGCTCCATCTTTAGATTTTTGTTTTGACATTTTCTCAACTTTCCCTTACGGTATCTCTTTATGACTTCTGTCTGTGTCTGCACACGACCCTTCAGTCACATGTCCTTTTAAGGTCATGTGCGTTTACCTGTGCTAATTAGGGCCAACTAGCACACGCTTTCAATTTACAAGGAGATTGGCATTCATCAATCTAGGAACACAGGTGCGCACAATTCTGCGGTTTAAGAACACGCTCATGAATCTGACGTAGAGTTTTCTTAAGAACTTTCTTCAACTTAAGAAAGAATTTAAGAAAATACTTAAGAAAATATTGGTGAATGAGGTCCATTGCCTCTTACTATGGGTGCTGATTGGGGATCCAGGCCAAGACAGAGGCATTGGTAACCAGGTACTGAAGAACCCAGATCTCTGCAATGGTGAAGCGAGTGTTTTACATTTGAGCCAGCATGACCTCCTTATTACAGTCATCTGTAAACATACGCCAAAAACTGTTATTTTAATAAACAAAATTTTATTGCTTAAAGTATTAGATTGCTCAAATAGCTCTGTTCATGGTTCTGTGGAGTTATTGCTCTTTAATCAAGTGACAACCCATCAGACGTCACGGCATACAGTGATTTTAGAACAGCTACAGTAAATGGTGTTGTTCGGTTGGCTTCTGTCAGAATGGCTTATTGCTTAACAAGGCCCTTAGGGATAACTGGGTTTTAGAATTTTTAAGTTGTCAGGTGAAATTGTTATTTAATTCATCCAAAGAAGTTTTCAGTATTTTTTTAACCTGGGTTTTATTCTCAGAAATTTGATGATTCCCATCTCCCTTGTAGAGATTAAGGAAACATGACTCGAGCAAAACATATAACAAGGGGAAAGCATCATGTGAGAGCATACTGAAGCTCTCCAATAAATCATTCAAAACACTTGTTTCTGAGTCCAAATGCTGTTTGGTTAGTCAGCTAATATTTGGTGAGACCAAAAATTTAATTTGGAAAGTTTTCGGAAGCTGCTTCCCCAGATATACCTTCGAATTGCATTCTGCAAAGAAAAAACTATGAAAACAGCTACTATCACAAAGTGACTTTGACCAAACCTGGACAAGGTTAAGGTATTTTTCCAGCTTTTCAGCATTTCCCAAATGTCTTACAAATATGAATCAAATTGTTAACCATGGTAACCATTTTGAATTGCTGCTTTTGTTTTCTCTGGGATTTATTGCTGAGGTTTGTGTCTGGTGAAGGAAAAGTAACAATCTAAAAATGACCATGTGCCTTTTATTACTGGTCAGTTTTCATAGGAAGAGTGAATAGTGCAATTTCAATGACCCCATTATTTGCATATCAAAAAGCTGTGCAACAAGTTAGTTTCAATACATTCATCAATCAGAAAACATTTTTTTTTAAACAACCTTTAACATGAATCATTCAAAATGTCTCAAGCTTCTCACTATATTGCATGTAGTTGCTGCATGTTGTTATTCAATAATTGTTACTGAGGAAGTTTGGAATCATGACGCTAAATGACACTTTGGGTGGAGTTTAACCTTTCCTTTCAGCCTTATCGAGTAGTGTGTGGATTCCCTCGGATTCTCAACTTTTCCAGGACTTTAGTACGATGAGTAAGATGAGGTTTGGGCGAGGTCAGCCGGGGGGGGGGGGGGTCAATTGTGTTTTAATATTCCCGATGTGTTTGAATTTTATTGACTTGATCAGTGGCAGTGTTTAGTGCATCCAAGATGATTGGTGGGTCTGTGCCAGTCAAGATCATTTTGTGTCATTTGGGTAATTTTCAAACAAGTCCAAGCCAAAGCACACCAGCCTCTCAGCTGAGCGGATAGCCCTGAGGATAAGAGACAGAGACTGGTTCATGGTACTGTGGCAAAGCACTTCTTTGTTGTGTTTGACTGTTTTGCTGGTGACACTGCAGTGCAGGACAGCTTCCTGTGAGAACCTGAGGATGGAAAACTGAGGAGTCTTTCCTGGAAGGCTGTATAACAGGTTCCTGTGGGGAGAGAGAGGGAGAGAGAGAGAGAGAGAGAGAGAGAGAGAGAGAGAGAGAGAGAGAGGAGACTGTCAATGAATGACTTGTTCACACATGCAGAATATGACTTGAGAAATTTGGTTACCAAATTAGCTGATATCAGATATCTAAACATTTCTTTAAAAACATTTTTTTTGTAGAATACCATTGTACTTGCTGAATCAGGTTTTGTGTAAACCAAGGACATTTAAAGGACACTCCATTTTAGCTTAGAGATCCGGGCAGACGAAGCCACTGGGACCTGAAGTCATCCTGCCAACGCCCTCGTCATATCCGAGGGCTTCGCAGATGACGCTGATGATGTCACGGCTCGCGCTATGGCCGAAGAAGCCCAGCCTCCCTCATCAGCCCGTGCAGAGGGCCAGGTCGTATAAAAACCCTGCTCAAGCTCTCTCTGCCCCTCAGCTTGCCCATTTTTATTTTCTCCAACAAACCATCCGAGCACATGCATCCCTCTTGCTCTGCCTTCCCTGACCGCAGGTTAAAGCTGGATAACTGCTTGCGTCTTGATCTGACCTTTGGAGGCAACAAATTCTACACTTATCACATTCTCTTTATATTTCAAGCCGTTGGTCACCTGCAGCAATACAACCAAGGCACATATTCTCAATCTTGAGCTGTACTGCCATGTCTTCGCAGCTCACTCTTCTCTAAACTGTGACTTGTGCAGCACACCATCTCATCCCATTCACTATCCATCTTAGCTCCAAATAAACAAAACACCACCGTCTCCTGCAGCCCGCCTTCAGGTGCAATGTCAGCCCAAAAATATCGGACTTTTTGTGTGAAACACTTTGCTGGATCAGACGACTACAACCTCTCGTACATCATCCATCTGCTAGATGACTTTCTCAGTGTCACGCCATCTTCACCACCATCATGCAATCTTAACACTCTGACTCCGAGTTCCTCTCTCCTCAGAGAAAACGGAAGGTCCCAGCGCTTCTTAGGAATTTCTTTCCATCATCCTTGACTCCGTCTCCGCCATGTTTCAATCGTCTACATATTTGTATGTTTCCGTTTATACATCATTTTTACCTCTCTTGATTCCTCCATTGTCATAGTCTGCGTCCTAGTTCCCCTGGGTCCCTTGCTCACATTCCTTCATCTCCATGTATTCTCCTTTAGATCTCTTTTCACCCACAAAATGTCCTCAGCCTTTTTCCCCGTTCTATTTATGCACCTGTTATTTGTAATCACCCAAGTTTCCCTGACCCAGTCTGTATGTATATATACCTGCCATTGTAACTACTTCTCGGTCAAGCCGTCTGTTCACGTTCCTGTTTATGTTCCTTGGTGGCTCCCATGTACTTGCTACCTGCATTTATTTCCCTGCCTGTGTGTCTGCATTTGGGTCCTCTGCCTGTGTTGCTTTCAGCAAACCCAGACACCCATTGCATTAAGGAAAGTCTGAAGGACCTTTGCCAGGAAGTTTCACTCAAGATAACCTCACACTTATCGGGAAGACAGCAAAGTGGAAAATCTGGAATTAATTCGTAAATGAAAACAGTGTTTCAGATAAAGAAGAAAAAAATGAGGGGAAAAGGATGGTTAGTGTGCCATCACTGCTGTTGTACTCACAGAATAAAAGTGCTGCAGAAATGTACATTATATTGAATTTGTCAAGACAATAAGTAAACTGGAGGAAGTCTTGTGTTTGCATTAACCAGGGAACCATATAGTCTTTAATATGAGCCTGCTCCAATTAATTTCCTAGTTCTCTCTGCCACTGAAGAAAATACAGGCCCCTGTTTGAGCACTGACGGTAATAAAGTGACTGTGCATATAATTTACTAACTCAAGAAAAAGTGGAATTAGTGTTGTTACATAACATCTTCGTCTCAATCCTGACTCAAAATTCATTCTAGGTTTTGGAAGCTTTAACACAAAAATCGGAATTTTGTGTCGGTCGACCTGCAGCCGATTAATCTTTTACTGGCCAACTGATGCTAAACTCCGTGTATAATATGAAGCAAACTCTCACACACAAGGGAAAACAAACAACACCCCAAAAAGGACATGTGAAAAATTCAGTTTCATACTTTGACCTCTGCTTAATTTTCTGAATATGAATTATTGCCCTTAAAGACCCTCCTATCTATGTCTCTTTGTCTTCCTGTCACTTGCGTTGTACGGAATACACGGCAGCATGCGCACACATAAAGCAAAAACACATATATAAACACAGGCGAGCCTTTGGGGGGTAACAGAGTAGTCATTTGTAGGTCAGAGTGGCAGAGACTGCGGAGGGTTGCTCTCCTCGGGGCTGAAGTACATCGATTTCTCTTAAAGTGGCTGAACGGACAGTCTTAGAGAGTAAATGGAGTGATTCTTCATCTGTTAAGACACAAGTTGTGAGCTGTAGGGTGTGAAGGAACACTGACCTTCAGCGCACAATTTAGACTCAAAGTCAGAGCGCTGTGATGATTCTCTATCTACTCAACTACATAATACCAGTATATGACACCAGTAAGAATGAATGTAATGTTTTTGGCAGCTGCTCTCATAATTTAGAGACGAGCACGCGAACACATATGTCAGCAGCAGACTTTCAAATGAGTCTGCACTTTCAACTTTCAATATTTTATTTTTGCCAAAAGTTATTTCTATCAAACATTGATAAAAAACAATCCAGTATATCATCTGTATCGGACTTCCTATCTTAAGTTATTTTCATCATACCTACGATCTGAAGTCCATTAAAATCAGTGGCTGCCAGCAGTGTAGAAAAACGATCCCTAACGCAGATAAAATGTCAATATAGGTCCTTTGCATAGAGGACATTCTGACATGTCACAGTATAAAGCACAGTTGTAAATGATAAAATTAATGATGGCTGAATTCCATTTAGCTGCTTCGGAGTCGGGCTCCTGGTGTTGTGCATGCTGGCTCACTGTCATGGCTTATTGGATACTTGAATGGAAGAGAGCAAATCTGTTGCTCTGTCTGCTGTGAAAAAAGGCTACACTGGATGATTCTACAAAACTTTGTTTAGGGATGTTTTTGTTTTACATTCAATGTCAGGGTTTTTTTTATTTTATTTCAATTTTGCTTTCAATAATATCTATGCATGGTGAGTAAAATATGATTAAGTTGTTCAGGGTCGGGAAATTCAAACACTGTTAAACTTCCATTTACTGATGACAATAATAGAGATATTATTACCTGTATAATTTCTATGTGCCAACTGTGTTAGCAAACAGCTGCCTATTTACACATCCAGCACAGAGAAACATTTCCGTTCATCGGAACCCAGTTTTTTCTTTTTGTTTCGTGTTTTTTTTTTTTTTTTAGGTTTCTACCAACTTCTGAGAAAATATCTGGGTCTTGAGCTTCTAAATGCTCCACAATGTTCACAGGCTAGTTGCTTACTCAGTCTGCTGTTTGGTTCTGGGCAGGTACTGTACAGTTAGTTCATCAGAGCTTGTTCACTGTAAATAGGTGCCTGTCTGAGAGTGGTAAGACTGAGTCTAAACAGTAGAGTAGCAAACAGCAAAACCAAAACAATGACTTCAAAGATGTTAAAATGCTCTGTAGAGCTGCAGGTAACTGCAGAGTTTGAGATTGTCTAATTGTTGATAACTGTCCGTGGGTCTGACATTTTCAAACTTGGTCTCCTGTACCCATCTACCACCTCACCGTACTCAATTTCTACCTTGCTCCATAAAGGGCACTTCCTGTTTAGATACTGAACTTACGTCATAAAAATACAGTGGAAATCGCTTATAGTGATCACAGTTATAGAAATCAACCACTTATAAGGATCAAAAAGCTTGGAACAGAATTATTCCTGTACAAATTCTGTTAAAATAATTGGCTTATAGTTACGTCTGTGCCTGCCTGCTACTGTGTGTGTGTGTGTGTGTCTGCGTTTACATGCGCTTCCTGTGCACAATCGTGTGCCAAGGGACATCTTCACTGCCGTGCCGCGAGTTATTTTCCCTCCAGCTCCTGCTTTGCTTGTGTTTCGGGACTTTTACAGTGTGTAATTATCATCCCCTTAACCTGGACTGTCACCCACCGTCTGTCTGTGAATACAGTTTTTTTTTGCAGCAACTCCGTGTGTACATAAAGACATCTGCTATCGATTGGTGTGGCCCCCAGCAGCCTGATACCCACTCTTAAGTGAGGCCGCATCCTGCTCTGCAACACAGCAAATTGGGTTTAAACTGTGTCTACAGGTCCCAGGTGTCACTCACACAGGAGCAGCACCGTCCATCCAACACTGACAGCTGCACGGTGTATCTGCATGTGCTCTGCTGCCTCTATGTGAGGTTTAATTTTAGAAAGTGAGAACATTTCGCTTGACCTTCCCTTTTTGCAACAGGGACTTTAAAGATTGAGTAGCTTCCAGAGCACACATCTTTGACTTGATTTTTCTTTTATAGGTATGTTGGACATTTTGTGAATTTGGACACCTTTATTTTGGCGCTACATTAAATCTCGAAGCCAATAAATGGGATAGATATGCATTTTGAAGGTGGAAGGTCCAACTTCCAGATAGATGGGAAGGTGAAAGAACTGAAAATGTGACTTTGACAATCAATGCTGACTTCCAGAACTAATATGCCAACTTTCATATATGTTACATTGAAAAAGATAACTCCCAAAACCAATTATTAGCTGCTCCATGTTGGATTTGGAAGTTCACATATTGCATTTTCACCAACCTCTGAGAGGAAATGTAAAAGTTCATCTTTGGTTTTGGGAGTCAGAATACTGATTTTGAAGGTCAAACTCAATATCTTACAACCTCCAAACTGAGTGCTGACTTCCAAAGTTCTTTCAACTTTCAAATGCAGTATGGAGGTTCCTGTTGAATATATGGGTCAATATAATGGTTTCCTTTGTCACCACTTCATCAGTGTAACATAAATTTAATGTCTTCCAAAATCATCAGCTTCTCTGAACAAAGCCTGGCGATTTTGTAAAACTATCTGAAAAACTTGTGTTATTCAACTATTAACACCAACAGGTTTGCATTTTCAAGCAAACAACGTTCAGTGAACCCACCTCGATCGGTTACAGTTACCTAACAGAATTGCAAACTTAAATGGGCTCTTGAATGTACATCCCTCTCTGGTCATCAAAAATTAACTGTAATGGATTCATAGTTTTAAATTCCATGGCAGAGATTTTAAAGAAGGATGGATTTAAATCACCATTCCCACAGCTAGATTTTGTGTTTTATATGACATGCAGGAAACTCTTGGATCTACTGCAACACATGCGTGAGTCATATAATCCAAAATCACAGTTAGCACCTCCACACTCTCCAGTGTCCCAAAGATATGACACTAGGGCAATGAAAGTAAACATTGAAGCCAAAGATCAATCAGTTCCAATTCCACCTAGGTGTGCAGTCAAATAACCAGCCAACCAAAAGGGAGTTATTGCATGTATTGCCCTAGATAAAGTCTACTTGAGCCAGACACCTGGGATATAAATGTAACATGAGTGAATGAAAAGAGCAAGCGAAGCTGGACCTGATTGATGTTTTACCACTAGCATTGCTGATGCAGTTGGAAGGAGTTGCACAAGTTGCATAAGTTGTCCATAATTCAACACCTTTTCCCTAATGTTTACACATCAAGTAAGGAACTGGCCGAGCTAAATAATAAAGCTTTGCCTGACATGTATTACTCAGGCTTAAACATTCATCTAAGCAGCTAAGATACTATTGTTCATGCCCATCAA
The DNA here is from genome assembly GCF_002260705.1 of Seriola dumerili. NCBI lineage: Eukaryota > Metazoa > Chordata > Actinopteri > Carangiformes > Carangidae > Seriola > Seriola dumerili. Next base: position 3,162,198 of record NW_019174576.1, on the reverse strand, counting down.
GAGGGAGGGATCAATGTATCAGATGTGAAGCGGATTTACAACATTACGAGGATAACACATTTATTGAACATGTTGAATAATAATGATAAATAAACTTGCCTGAGACCTTGCCAGGGTATCCTTGTTTTAAACATCAAGGCAATACAGGGAAATATTTTTTCATGAAGGGCTGAGACAAGTTTAGGTCTTTTCCATAAAAATAGAGGGCAAATTGGGCAGACTGTGCTGGATTTGGTATACTGGTGTGTATTTGGTTAGTCTGACTTTTGTGTAATAACTAGACTGACCTTGGACTGGATGAAAGTTGACTCATTCCACCATTTAACATCAAACTAACATCAGCTAATGCAAGGAAATCTCATTAACAAAAGGACTCCATGTGTTTCTGGTTGCCTCAGCTTTGCTCCTCATTTGCATTAAAATACTGCATCGCATAATATGAACGGCCCCAACTGTATAGGTACTGTGTTACATCAAAGGCATAAAAATGTGCAGCTGTCAGATACAGGTATATACACATTAGTTTTGGATTTAACTTTGTTACTGTACACAACTCTAAATTTATTTGTCATTGTTTCTTACTGTCAACTATGGGATCCAACCCAATGGTTCCCAACATGGTGTCCTCATAAATAAATCAGGACACTCATGCTTTTAAATAATCTTGGTTACATTATCGTAACTCTTTGCATTCAGGGTTTACATCCAAATAACCAGCTAGTACATATTCAGGTCAATACTAGAGGACAAGATCACATTGCACCTGTTTTAGCCTCTGTTCACAGGTTACTAGGACTTTTTGGAGATTATTTTAAGATTTTACTGATTTCATTTAAAGCACTTCATGGTTTAAGCTCCCAGTTATATTGCTGAATTGCTGCTCCCAGCCTCAGATCCTCAGGCAGGGCTCTGCTGGCTAAAGAATAAAGGTGCACAGTCTTTTGTTGTCAGGGCCCCTGAGTGCAGATTTCAGAATCAGTGACATCTTTTAAATCACTTCTCAAATGTATCTATTCTTTAAAAAAGAGCTTTGCATGTATAAATAAAACTTCTTCTTCCTCTTATTATTATCATTATTATTAATTACTATAATAACTTCTTACATATCTTTCTCTTCTTTATTTTGCAGACTTTAAAATGTGCCTACAGTGGTTTTCCCTCCTACTGTTAATATTTGTATCACTTATACTACTTTACTTTTACTTATACTTTGTGTTACTGGGATATTTTCAATGCCTGTCAAATTTCCCCGGTGCCTGATCCTTGAGTGACCTGGCTGAGTAGTGAGAGATTTCAGTGTTCTGTCAGTGATGCAGCTTAACGCCACAACCCAAACCGAAGGCATGTCAAATATGAAGTCAAATGTCTTTAACAGGGTTTTTATTTTTTAAGATTAATGAGTAGTTCCTGCAGTGGTTGTTTGGTGAAGGAAAGCTGTCAGGGCAGTGAAGTGTGTGACCCAGACCCAAGGTTTAGACTTGGTTCAAACAACAAATCAAATCAGTGTCAGTTATTACATTACATATGGATACATTGTCTAGTGTTTTTAGTGTTGCTGGTGTATTGAACCTGCCTGCATACTGTTTTTGTAAACCATGTGGCATGAGTTCTACACAGAGCTACCAGTGTGTGTGTGTGTTTCATCAGTTTCTGTGTGTTCATTTCAGTCCAATCACAATAGGCAAAATGTCATTTTTAATGACATTATGTGCGAACATTTTTAAGTTTACAAAGAAAAGGAAGAAAAGAACAAAGGATTGAAAGAGGACTGGACAGAGATATGCATCCATTCTGTGTATGTTATGTACTGCAGTATGTGCAGCAACAGCTGACTGGATCGGTGCCTTCATCCAGCAGTTGCACTTTTTGAGCCTGACCTAGTTGATATATATCATGTATAATTATTTAAAAATATATGATTATTTATGAAATAAATAAAATAAGGGGAAACCAGTTTCTCTAAAACTTTTGATAAGATCAGGCCTAAAATGATTATAACTGAGAGGGTTAAAGTTGGGTGGACTACTGCATGCTTAAGGTGGGAAGGAAAACTACCAGCAGAATAAGAGCCACTCACAACAGTTAAAATAGAGGGGCAATCACTGTTAAAGAGCTCAAATTCAGTAAGCAAAATGTCTGAAGTAATGGATGAAGTACTTGACGAAGAGCCACTTACAATGGTTAAAATAGAGGTGCAAAAAACCTCCCAAAGAAATTTAGTGCACAAAATGTCTGAAGTACTTGATGAAGACTTTAGTTTAGCAATCATGTCCTCCAAAGTGCACAGTGAAACTGCTTTGAATGGATGTAGGATGGCGCAGCAAATATGATGTTCTGGTGAATGTTTTAATGTTTTGTTACGTTATTGACGACTTATTTTGTTTTATTCACATCTGTGTGTTTCATTTGCACTGCTGTTTTGTATTTTAATACCTGCAGAGCCGTGTGTATTTTCACTCTTGTAGTTGGTTTGTTAGTGACCTTGAGTGTCAGCGAACAGGTCATGGTATTTATAGAATTTAGGTTTGTGACATGTGAGATGATTTATTGAAGATCTAAAATTGCAAAGTATTTTAAGGCTCAGTGTACAATTTAATGATTTAATGGTTACTTAAGGAAACAAGTATGATGCACATAACCATAATGATACAAACCATAGGCAGCATTATGAATCTGCAGTACTGCATTGTTGTATATCACAGTACAGTGTTCATGTTGCTTACCTTACGTTGTGTGTAAAACAGGAGAGCTCTCAAAGTAAACATGTTTCAAGACTGTTCAGTGCTCTTAGTCTAATTGTATGAGTCCTGAGGGGGGAATGGGAACTTCCTTTATAAATGAGTGCTATTAAGCCTTAATGTTTTCCAAGCATGATGGAGCAGCTAATTTCAGCTTGGATACTAATGGCAGTCTAGGACAATTAACATGTCTGTTACTGCCATAAACTGTGAATAACACTGAACAGCAGACACCATTAATTCTGTTCGTATCCAGAGGAAATGCAGAGAGCTAAAAGCTGAGCTTTTGAGTTCAAACACGGCTGTGTGTAAATTATTTCCATTTTCTCTTTTTTTGTCAAAAGGAATTAATATGTGATCACTGTGAAGCTCTTGTTTTACGTTACATTGTTGCTGTTATGCAGAGTATGTAGAACGAGTTGAAAAAGCTGTGGATCCTCCCAATGCAAGATAGATGGCGGATAGGGGGGTTTAAATCATTGCTGACACAACTTGGGACTGCATGTGATTTAGGGACTGTGTGAAAATTATCAGTTGGAGGAGAGGAGGTTGGAAAAGTGGTTATGTATTTTTTTTTTTTTTTGCTGAAGTGAGAATATAGCAAATATGTACACTTACAATTATTATCAATATCTTGGCCACCATCACTTCCATAGTTTCCTGCTTTTTTTTTTTTTTTTCTTCCTGTGTGTGTTTTCTTTAATACTTTGCTATTTTTTGCTCATATTTTTTCCTTGGGGGACAACACAATAATTTCAAGTAACATATGTAACCAAAACCCTGAGCAGACATACAGCACAGGAAGGGCACTTCAACTTCAGGGATGTGACATAAATATCCCCAAAATATTTTCAAAAAACTTCAAGGTTAATCCGTCTATAAAATGGTAATTCCGACATAAGAAATGCTATGAGCATTTAGAGAAGAAGTTTTCTATTTAATTTTCTATTTTCTATTTTTTGTGTATTGGTTATATATAGTGAACACAGTGTGGTGAGAGAGGTGAAACGCTCACTAACCATTGTGGTAGGACAATGATGATCAGACCCAATAGAAACCATTAACACTACAATAGCTTGCATATTACATGGTAGTATATGCAGTCTATGGTGGCAATTAATGAACCTCACGTAAGAGCATCACTGTAGTCTTATCCGAACCTCTCCTGCGTTTCATTCTGTGAGGCAGTGTTCCAAGTTGGATTTAGCAAACCCTCTAAACTGCACAATTTTACTGTAAATTGCTAGTTTCAGCCTGAGGAATGCGGCCGCTTCACGAGTTGCATGCATTTGAGAGATTTCAGCATTAGCTGTTAATGCCATGTCGCCATGGAGCTGCACCATGATGGAAAATAAAAAAGGGAACGGCCTCACACATACCAAAAACTGATAAAACAGAGCAGCCCATGTTATGACAACAGTCGGACATGATTGAGAAAACATTCAATTACAGGTGGTGTTACACTGTTGTGACAAAATTTCGAAATTGAAGCAAAACAAAATGTAAATTAATGCAGTTTTCCATCCACTACAGTTCTGCCCATATTAGGGATTGATTTATGGGGGATAAACACCTGGTGATTGCCATATGACATTTATATTTGTTTCATGTATTCATTTGAGGACGTTTACAGTCTCCTTATTGCTCCACACTGATCACATGTTTTTGTCTGTCGCTTTTTTTTTTTTTTTCACCTTTTTGGAGCTTCAGCTGAGCTCAGAGTCACATGCTTGTCATGATTTATTTGCTAAGCCACTTTCCACTGAACTTAATCACATTTTGCTTTTATTGACACACCAGTTTACCACCTCAGCAAGGTGTAAAACCATGTTTGTGATATTTGGAGGTTTTTTTTTTTTTTGCATTTTGACTAGACTGGGGCTAGACTGACTCTAAATTCAGTCACATTATAGCATTCTAATTCGTATGCTAGCCAGGCTTTCTAAGTATGTAGCATATGTCAGACCCAATGAGTCTGACCTAACAGTCAAATTGGCTAATCTCTCTATAGTAATAGTCAAGTAGATTTAACAGGCGTCACATCTGAACGAAGTTAATAGTGTAGTTTATGCGATACGCTGGTAAACACTCTACGCTCTGTACACTTGCACATCTGCCTGCGATGTAATCACAGATGATACTACAACCCAAGATCAACTGATGTGTGTACAGTGTGTGACGAGTTGTTTTGTATCTTATGGACAAACATGCACAGAGGGCCACACACAAACACACTAAAGCATGCAGCACACACAGCACACATTCCCGTCAAGGGATTTGTTTCATTCCACTGATGGCAGTGGCAGTAACGCACTAAGAAACGAAGCAGTGTGCAAACAAAAGGTGGGGAAGAAGATGGACTGCCAGCAATCAAACACGGGTGTTAAGAATTGATAAATGGCGTTCAGGTTGCCTGCAAGTTTAGTCAGCTTAGATTCAAAACCTTTTAATACTAACTGAAATGGAAAATAAGGCCAATTTCCACACTAGAAAAATATATAGAAAGGAAGTGTTGAACCATAAAACCACAGTCTGTACAATTTTCACCAGAAAATGGGAACACCAAGAAACAATTTGCTAGAAGTGATTTAAACATGTTGAACTCTAAATTTGACTTCATTCAGTGTAGTGAGGTTTTGAGTTTATGTAACATAACTTCAGACATTTTAAAAATTTCCAACTTAGTGAGTGTGTGACCGAGGGAGGGAGGCCAGACAGTGTACCCATTACCTCCGACCACACTGCACTACTGCTGCAGCTGTGAGACAGTAACTTCTCTCCTAACCTGTACACTCCAGATGGTGCCTGTGGGATGATGAAGCTCTTCTCCAGGTCACGGAGAACGTCGTTGAGCATCCGCACATGGGAAGGGTCACGCTCTTTAGGGTCATTGGCAGGCCGCATCGTTTCTGACTGGAAGAAAGCTGCGTGGTCTCTCAACGATGAGGCTGAGGACAGCAGGGATGGAGATACCACGCTTTTCTCTGGACATATATATGGAGAAAGTAACAGAAACAATAGATGAGAGCTCAACTTTCAGGTATGTAAAATGTCTGTTCCAGAGGTTGTAGCTGACTTTCATAAATAAATATTGGTTAAAGGAACTACATGTGGAAAATACAGTCATATCGAAAGGAAGAGGTGGAGGTTTCATGCTGAAACTCATTGTGGATTTAAAAATGTATAATGGACTTTAATGCCTTGTAGGACATTTGGAGACTGGCTGCATAAAGGTGAATGTGGTCTGATGAGTCTCAGATATTTTCCCATGATCTAAAGCAGTGGTGTTGGTGGAAAAAAAAAACAAAAAAACTAAATGACCTTTACAACTTCAAAATAAAAAAAAAAAAACCCTTTCATTGTTATTTTAAATCAGTATGATGAACCAGTGAGGAACTTCTATGTTGTTGCCACTGAACCACCTTGTATACTTGTATTGTTATGCAGTCCAATGTGTCCTTTTTCACATGAAAAGTAATGATGATCCAGATTATTTTATTTCTGATGATCGAACCTGATTCCCAGCTAGAGTGTAAGCATGCAATCAGTATCTGGAAAACATGTAAAAACAGGTATTACTGCAAACGGCAAAGAAACAGATCAGAAAGTTATCAGACTGGCCAGACCACACTTGGAGACCATTTGGCTTGAACTGTGATTGGAGAGGTAAAGGTAGAGTTTATATAGTGTAAACACAAACTTGGGCAGAAAAATCCTCATCCTTGTTCTCATACATTAGCATCTCTTTGGGAAACTCTACAGGAACCATTATGATGCAAAGGTAGCTGAGCTAGCACTAGTGCTAGCAGGCTTTTCCACTGCCTCTAACCACATTCTCACAGTATAAAGCCATTGTCACATATGAACTCTGGAAAATGTCATATTGAAACACAAATATTAGACCTTACTGTATGTAACCCTTCACTTCTTGAAGAGTAGAATACAGCAGCTAAAAGTCTGCATCAGTTACAATATGCTACAGTCATTGACAGTGCTGGAAATACAAAGAGACACAGCCTCCCCTCTAAGCTCTTGATCCGCTACTCTGCTGATCTCACATGAATCCCATTGTTTTGAGTGTTTTCTTTGGACTTTTTACACTTGTACTCGAGGCAGGATCAGGAAAAAGCTAGTGCTGAATTATTGAGTTTTGTTGCTCAGACAGCACCTATTAGGAAGAATATAAAAGATTCATTGTTGCAGTTAATTTCTTCTGTATGATGCCAATGTTAAAATGGTTAAAAGTCAAAACTTATTTGCTAATTTTACATATTTTGTAACAATTTAAGCTTGGTGACTCAGAATTAGTCACCACCGGATCTGATCACAATGTGGGCGGACATGAAATAACAGGAACTCTCATTTATTGAAGCTGAAAGTGCAGGGAACCATAATCAGATATCTTTTTGTAATGTCAAGGATTTCTGGACCCAAATGCAAGCAAGCACAAACGAAGGCTGGTAGGTGAAATAAAAAGTTTTAATCAAGAGTTTTAATCAACACAAAAAGTCCAAAAACTTACAGAACACTAGTGCAGAAGGGAAAAATTGAAGGTCAATTTAATAGGTCAATAATAGGTCAATTTAGGTCAAGTTAATCCAATCTACTGCCAAGACTCAGGAACATGCAGAAACATCAGAGGGACTGAACAGGAATAAACAGACAAACTGGCCAAGACAGAGACTTAAATACACAAGGGAGGCAAGGGTAATTGAAAACAGGTGAAAAACATTAGGGCGGGGCAGACAATCACAACGGAGGGAAAAGAAGACAAAGAGAGGAAGTAAAACAACAGTGATTTCAAAATAAAAACAGGAAATAAACAAAAGTCCAAACAACATCCAAAAGTCCAAAAAGTGTCATAGAAGGAGCAGATTGAACATATTTTCAAGCTGTAGTTCTCCTTAGCCTCATTTACCTTGCAGAGAAAAATGAATTCAATGATACAGAGTAGCCACATAGGAAGTACTTGTGACGGCCTGGTGCGCTGTCCAGGATGTGTCCTGCATGTTGCGCTGTGTAAGCTGGGATAGACCTCACACCCCTGCAACCCTGAGAAGAATAGCTGGACATGGGATGTATCATGAAATACATCATGAAACTATTAAATTCTTTTAATTAGCCTCAACATGTTCTTCTCAGGCACGATATATGACACATGCTGAAATGCTGCTGGTCATGGGTTTGGTATCACGGTATCACCTGTTGGTTTCAGCCAAATTAGAAATCCCATGTAACACTGACCTGGACCTGTCCAACTTCTGAGCCACAGCTTCAAAATATCATTGGAGCTACACAAACACAAACACGCACACACACACACTTGAACAACACAACAAGGCACAACATAATTTAAACTTCTCTCCTACGTCTCTTTTAACCCCCATAGCACCATCCACTCAATACTGTAAATTAAACAGACCCTGTCCCCCTTTCTCACTTGTAGCTACTGATCAGTTTACTCCACCAGCCTCAACACACACACACGCACGCACGCACGCACGCACGCACACACACACGCACACACACAACAATTCTATCCTCATTAGCTTGTCAACACAAAGCTGGCTTGTTTTACAGTACACTTGGCACTGCAAATCAATTACCTTGCATTTACAGTTAATTGGCTTGTATTCTTGGCTCTATTAAATTATATCTGGCTGAATCCACTGGGCTTCTTGGAAATGCTACTGTCTGCATGAGGACAAAGATTCATTTTCAGGTGTCTTAGCAATTACACGAACACAATAATACCATTGTTTGCAATGATTGCAGGTCAAGAAATATCCTGAGTTCTCATAAGTTGTTTACATGATTACATAAACTAACAACATGCCATGATGACAATGTGGTTACGTACTACAATTTAAAAAAAAGAGCGGCTTATTTTGATGTACTGCTCACAAAGTCTTGAACTGTTGTGCTGTCCTTTATATTTAAATATAAAATGGTCGGATCAATTTCTGCATTGGTTGTGTGTTTAAATCAGAATGACTAACGGAATAAATACATAAATACATATTTATTTACATATCTGGTGTGTGATGTGTCCAAAACAAACATGTTCTGAAAGTTAAGCTGCCATCAAGTGAGAATCAGGGTCCATCATTCAAAAATTGGTAGATTGTAATTTAACTATATTACTAATTTCCATGTGTAAACAAAATAGCAATTAGCCTAAATGTAAAATGTGCTCTATTTCCATATATTTCAGTATATTTCCATATCCATGGGAGCACTATAGTTCACTTCCAGCCAATTTTAAGCCCTGTACATAATTGCATTCAGACATGGTGAGGTTTAATAATCTTTATCTTCTACATTCTTCTTCTCTGTATTAATTCAATCAGTGATTCTCAATGGCTGGACTGCAACCTGGTTCCTCTCTGTGTGGTCTTAACTTTGCTATGACAGATTAGTAATGCAGATATAGGGACAAATTTCTCACTAAATTTTTAGATCCATTTGCTTTTTCTCTTTTTATTATTTGGAAGTAGGAAGAGTTGGTGAGTTGCTTTTTCTTTCTTTCTCCTCCTGCTGCTGCTGCTTTTCACGGTTCTGAACATGACAGATGTGGAAGCTGCATGTAGTGCATTTTTTGAGACTGTAATTACAATCTGTCCCGATCCATTACCATACAATAACTGCCATGCACAGATATTGAAGATGAAAATTGGATGTAATACTGGGTTTTGGAGAATTATTTGGTGTTTTGCCTGAGGAAGATGGCAGACAAACGTGATACATTTATTAGGACTAAAGTAAGTATTTCATCCTAACGTGGCACATTCAGTAAGAAAGAACAACGGGTGAAGGGTTTGGTGTTCCTGACCTTGTTCACAGAACACACAGACAAGAGGTACAGTACAGCATGTACAGGCATTTTCTGAAATTACGCTGGTGTGCTGTGAAAGATTCATGTGCACAGAAATTTTAGCTGCATTTCTTTGCTTCTATTGTTTGATTTTGAGAATACGAAGAGTTTTCTGCCTTAGCTCATTGTAGGATGATGTGCAATTTTTTTTAATATGCTCTAATCAAAAAGAGACTATAAACGAATAACTTCCAAGATATTGGTCCTAAACAACAGACCTTGCGATGTGTTTGTGTGTGTCTTCGGATCAGAGTGCATCTTAGTGTGTCGGGATCGGAGTGTGACTCATCGGAGAAGCTAGGGGAAGACAGTGGGGACAAAAATAGACAAAGAGAACTGCTCTCTCTTACAAATTTAAATGGCTCTGGCTGCTCGCAGCCAGCTGGGACTCATGAAATATTGTTTGATTGTTGTAATCCATCACATCTTTTGACACACGGGGACCTCTTTGGATGTGTTTGTAATTGGGTGTGCAGTTGGGACTTGGCCTCCTGCGATAACAGACAGAGAAGAGTGAGAAAAACAAAAGAGCTGTAGAGTGACAGAGTGAGTCCATGGAATAGTTTCTTTTTTTTGTACATCAGCATCTACAGATGTTTATAAATGTTGGGATTGGGTATTGTGTGGACTTAATTAATTGTCATTCTTCACTCATGATGATATTAATTCATGTTGATACTAATTCTTATCATTTGTTTGTGTAAGAAAATATGTAGAGAACAAAAGACACCCTCATACTCTGAGCAGATTTAGGCAGCGATACACAGACTTTAGTCTTAAATGACTTGGTATTCTTTTTTGATTAAATATAATTAATATTACATTATAATATTATTATAATATGTCTATCTTGTACGCATTGAAACTTTACTGTTGCATTTGTCTGTCCTTGCGCTTTATGTTATCATGTTTTTGTTGTGATTCTTCTCAATTACATTTGCAGTAGAAAGAAAAAAAGTGAAACACTTGGATGTTGTACCTCTCCTCTTGTGTTCTGTGAATGAGACCAGATGCATAGAATATTGAATTATGAATAACAAAATAACATAAAAAAAGTCAAGGTCAGTATCAATATGTTTTTTGAGAAACTCTGAAAGAAGCTCAGCTCTTCTGCTTAATATCATAACTGGATACAGTTTTTGCTAACACACACATAGTGTGGAGAATCCATTAACTTAAGAAGAAAATCAAAAGGAACACTTTAACAGTTAAATGTCATTTAATGCTTAACTGTTAAATGTCTAAGGAGAAGGTTCTGCAGTTTCAAATGAGGTTTAGTAGAAGCAGAGAACACTGGAAGCTGAAATAGTGTAACTGAACCATGAACAAGTGAGGCAACAAAAAAGTTTTAGAAGTGTTAAATAACGAACTGGCGAGCTGGAAAGGCACACCAGTCAAAATGTAAATGGAAAAAAATACGAATGGCAATGACTCTTTAGTTTATGACCATCATAAAGTCAATGCGTCTACTATGACTTGATGCAATATGAAATAATGAAATATTTATGTCGACACTACTCAGTACAAACAACTTCACTGTGTTAGCGTGCTCTAAATGCACTTTGGGGTTTAGCATGTTGAAAATATAACATGTTTGTGTTTACTGTGCTCATGTTGTAAGTGTCGCATGAAATGCAATGTCATATACCAGGGGGATTCAATTCAAATTCAAAAAGGTCCGGTTAGACTAAATCTCTGCAAGCATCCATCACTTTTTAGATGCAAATACAAGCATTCTTCTGTACACAGTGATGTATACATGCACACACCACCTGCTGTATGAATATAAAGTAACTTGTTACATGAACCCACCTAATATTTATTTCAGCACACGCCTTGCACCACCTGTTTCTTACTGACTGAAGGATATATAGACATTGTATGTTGTGTCCATTGTTGTTGTTTTACCTTTTCCCACACTGACTTGTACTTAATGGTCATACGTTTATATTTATTCATCTTTCCTCCTTTTTTTTTGGAGTCAGAGTCCTGGACTTCAATCTAACTGCCCTCCAGAAAAATGTGGTTAAATGTGACTATTTTCACATTTCTAATATTGCAGCCTTTTGCTAAAATCATTTAAAGGGCAGTATGAGGGCAACAGCTTTGATGTTATGTCAAACATGTCATATTGCGAGATCCTGTGTGGAGATGGGAGAAAGTTCCAGAAGGACAATCATCACTGCAGCATCGATCTGGGCTTCATGGCAGAGTGGCCAGACAGACGCCTCTCCTCAGTGAAAGACACGAAAGTTGGCTTGGAGTTTGTCCTGAAGGACTCGCAGTTGTTGAGAAACAAGATTCTCCAGACTGCCGATTAAACTGTTTGTCCTCGATTCTAAGTGTCATGTCTGGAGGAAACCAGGCACAGCTCATCACATGCCCAGTACCAACAATGAAGCATGGTGGTGGCAGCATCGGGGTGTGGGGGTGGTTTTGAGTGTCAAGTACAGGGAAATCAGTCAGGATTGAGGGACAGATGAACATATCAAAGTACAGACATGTCCTTAATGATAACCTGGTCCAGGACACTCAGGACCTCAGACTGGGCTGAGGGTTGACCTTCCAACAGGAGGATCGTGCTAAGAGTGTTCAGGGACAACTCTGTGACTGTCCTTGAGGGACCCAGCCGGAGTCCTGACCTTATCGAACATCTCTGGATACCTGAAAATGTCTGTCCACCAACTGTCCCCACCCAACCTGACCGAGCTTGAGAGGATCTGCAGAGAAGAAAGGCAGAAAATCCCCAAATCCAGGTTCGCAAAGCTTGTCGCATCATACCCAAAGACGACTTGAGGCTTTAATCGCTGCTGAATCACTGAGTGAAGAGTCTGAATGCTTAATGTCAATGTGATATTTCTGTTTTTTCCTTTTTAAATTCGGTTTTTGCTTTGTCATTGTGGGGCATTGAGTGGAGACTGATGAGCTAAAAAAATGAAGAAATAATCTGTTCAGATGGGCACACACATTTACTTTGAGTTATTTATACTAGTAACTCCCAGCACTGACAATAGCCTGTTCTACCTTTCTGTGGTAGTGCTGTTGAGGACCAAAGGCAGCCCTGCTACTGAGCTCTATCACTACAGTAAATTAATGGAGATTTATGTCAGATCAGAAAAGACCACAGGCAGTTTTATATGAAAAGAGAAAAGAAAGGAGAATTGTGATTAAAAAAGTTGAACAAAAGGTTTTGGGGGTTTCAATTAGCTCTGGTTGTTTGATCTGAGTCCCCTCCATGACTGCCAGTTATGAATACTGCAGTGCTTCATGCTGTCTGTGAAGAATCCATTAAATATCACTGGTCCTTTGCCGCAGGGGCCTGCTAAAACACCCAGACCAGACAGACACACACACACACACACACACACACACAGACAGACATAGCCATTCCCCAAAAATATACTCACAGTAATCTTTGAATAGACCTCAAAATTACACGCGTCACTACCCACTGATGTGTAGCCTACACATGAAGACGCACACATACACACATGCACATCATGTCCTCCCACTTACTTATCCACACTGTATACTGCACTTGCACACTCATTATCACATTCACTGAGATTCTACTCTCACACACACACACACACACACACACACACACACACACACACACACACACACAGACACACACACACACACACACACACATAATTCTGCAAATATGGGAGTAAGTCAAAGACACTTTCAGCAGCTGTAGTTTTTCCTTGACTTCGCTTTGTGTCTTGAGCTTCCTGTAATCACATCTGACCAAACAAAACACATTAATACGTAAATCTATTGTTCCATAGGTTCTGAATCCTGCTCTCTCTACTAGCTAGCTAGCCTTTATTGAGTATTCAACAATTTGCTATTTGCAAAACGCCTCCTCAAATCACATTTGCACAATCATAACTTAGCAACCCTAAGTAGGCACGGCAGGCATGTCGAGCTTTGGATTTCTCCACATGTTCAAAGTGGTGTACATGCGGCTCTAATGCCATGTTCGCTTCATATCATTTTCACTGTATTTATGAGGCGCTAAGTGGGAGAAATCGTTCACATCAGCATCAGATTTAATTTAAAAGGTCCAAGTTACACAAAAGTAGCTAATTTCAGCAACTTAAATACTGTGACCACAAGGTTAAAAGTGGGTTATGAAGACTCCCAAGTCTGAATAACTGAAGGTTTTCATTTTCTCCCCATTTTGCAAATGTGTGAATGCAGAATAATAAGAGCAATATTTCACAGGCACGTAGTGGGACTTGACTTGGACTGGCTGACTGATTTGTTGAACAATACATGAAATAGAGCAACCGGCACATTAAGCTGTAGTTCATTTTTTTCACTTTCCTCTGTTAGTAGCGATAGAGTGTGAGATTAGAATTCAGACTGGACAGTGCAGCAGTAAATACAACACCAGACATATTGTAATTTCAGTAGTTCTTCTTTCATTGGGTCTTTCTGTAAGAAAATGATGTATGTAATCAGCTAATCTCAGCTTTTGAGTGTTTTTAATTTGTATATTAGAACTTCTGACAAAACAACAGCAGAAAATCAAAGTCTGCGACATTATCCTGCTAAATAAACTCAGACTAGATTCCCGTTGTCTTCTGCCTAACACTTATTCTGTAAAACTGGACTCACCATGAACTGTGGTCAACTCTCTCTGCAGCTTTGCTCCTGTCTGTTGTCTTCTAGATGCACAACTACTTGGAGCATTTGGATTTTTTTGGGATTTTAATTTCTTTCCTCTGAGCTTTTTTTTTTCTTTTTCTTTGTTACTCTTGTAAAGTGAATCAGCAACAGTCCACTGCTGACTGCCACACCAAACTGAATGTAGTTTGCTGGGGAGGCAGACGTGAGGGAGAACCACAGGGGGGCCCGCACAGCCTGCTCCACTGGGCTGATCACCACACACAGCACTATTGATCTCTCTCTGCCTTGCTCTCTCTTGCGTCCTCCCTCTCTCTGTATTCCTTTTTCTTTGTCTTTTCACGTTGAGCCACAGGCCCGGTAGCCTACTGCTAAAAAGCTGTCATATGAAGTTGATGTTGAATAAAAGTAATTAATGTACTCACTGTAGTCATCTTCAGAGTTTCTTTAAAGAATCTAACGCAACAGCTCACATGTTCTATTTATAAAAATGAGTGTGTTTACCAACCCTGTCACTGGCACTCGCAGCCCAACGACCGGTCTGGCCCGCAGAGAATCTTTCTGTGTCTCCCGATTAGCCGCTCTGTGCCTGATGTCTCAAGAGTTTGGAGGGTGTTGTCAGAATTGCCTTTCCAAACCTAGCTGCAAATGTTAGCATGTCCCACTAATTAGCTTACTACCCGCAGTAGTAACCTACAGTAGTCATCTTGTCACTGAGTCAACTCAGTGAACGAACCTTAGTTTGCTAATGAAGGCTTAAAGAGTGGTTCAACCAAGTGGCAACCTCTGAGGGTGAAAAGTGCAGCCAACCTGGAAGTACTAACACCCGCAGTTCTTCGAATGGGCACTTGAGGCCGGCTCCAAAAGTGAGTCAATCCCCACACTCCCGTGTTAAAATGTCAAACTTTACAGCAAACATGTTTACAGTAGTCAAGCTCTGCCAAGATGGCGACGGCGGAGCAGCCCACGTCACGGGTGATGTTCACGGAGGCTACGTCTTTATTTACAGTCTATGGATTCAACACTCCAGAAAAAAGTGGACCTTTATTGTTTTGTTAAACCTGCAGTAACAGATTTTTTTGGGCACTTGAAGCCACAACAAGAATGCAGCATTGACATATTATCACCTTATGAAGTTATGGCGAATGAAGCGAGGCACAAAAGCAAAACAATGTACTGAAAGATGATAAAACATCCTATTGAACTGAGGACATCTGCAAAGGTTACAATCACACTTAGTGGTTTATAACTATTAGTGACTCCATTCACAATGCATACCGTAATCTGATCTTTTGTTAATCTAAAAAATATTGATTAGTAAAGCTTTAAACCATTTTTATTGTTAAATTATCCAGGACCCTAAACTCTTGTTTCTATGCTTCACAACATTGAAGGTAAAAGATATTTCCAGAGTCAGAGGCTTATCTTACTTGTCCCCATATGATTGAGTCCTTTTTATCTTCTTTCAAATTATAAGGTGTTCAAATTCTACTATCTGTATGCCAGATTTTCCTACCCTGCAACAACTGCCATTAACTAAACCACACGCAATCCTCACACACACCAGGAATTATTTATCATGCCTCACTATCTGTTACAACACACACACATCAAACAGTATTCATTTCACTGTCCCATTCCTCCTCCTCTTCATTTTCTCCATCTGGTGCCTCTGTATTTTTAACCAGGAGGAGATAAAAGCTCTCTCCCACCTGTTTTCTGGTTGAACAGAAGCTGTTTGGTATAAAGCATTAAGAGTATCTGCACGGTTCACATAGTCAAATTTATAACTTTAAGACGTTTATAATGCCACCTGGAATTAAATTTAATACCAATTTAATAACCACAATAAAGAACCCAAAATCTGTCACAAGCAGCCTCTTTCTGATTACACACAGCTGATGAGAACAGTAAAAGTAAATGTAAGCATAAGGAAAATGGCACTTGGGGATGAAGTTAAGGGACATGATGTCCAATTGTGTATTATAAAGCAGAGGCAATTAAAATAAAGCCTGTTCCCTCGTGACCTCATTTCATAACACAAGGCCAAATATGAGAGCCGCACTACTCTGGTCCCATTCACAACTTTTCGTCGAAACCACACAACTCAGAAGATTCATTTAATCTTATTTTCCGACTCTGCTCTGAAATCTCACTAATGCAATATCCTGTAAACACATTCAGATTGTAGATGATTTCAGAGGCTTTAAAAATCAATGTATGACATTACTGTCAGCTTGATTATCACGGTAGAAGAGAAGGATGGTCGGGCAGGAGTCGCATTCTTGTAAATTCTGTGCCTATGAAATAAACTAGAATACAGCGCTACTAGAAGGTTGAACCTGTTGTGGTCTCACCCACCTGGTTTCCCAAAATCACTGGTTCACAATGAATGGAAGCCAGTGGGAACCAGTGGAGTGAGGAATCGAGGGGGAGACATTTTCTAAGAATAATATAACACTCTGATCTTCATTCACGCCAGTAATCTGGATAATCAGAGCACAGATTCAACAGAGTACAGCTGTAGTTAATATTGGTAGATGATGGTATAATTCTGCTTTGGCCTTTTAGCCTTGATGAAATGACAATCACTTGTGCTAACCATTCTTCGGCTCAGCACTAATGTGCAAAGTTGCCAACAAGGTGCAGCTATTGCGCCGAAACAGTGCATCTGAATTGAATTCATAGAGGGGAGAAAGCAGGAACAGACATAGCGGCACAATGAGGGACAAAGTGATGAAGAGACAGACAGAAGCTACAGGCAGGTATAATAATCAGTCATCTCTCTCTCAGGTCATAATCCGTCCATTAGTCTCAGACGGGGAAGCATAACCACTCAATCTGGGCCTTAATGGGACAGTACTTACATGCTTAGACAGAGCCAGTGAACCTGAGCCGCTGAGCAATTGCCTTGGTGGTACAATGAGTGAGATCCGAAGTTGGAGCTACGGTACGGTGTGGCGCGGAGTATTTCTCCATCTCCATGCCTTTCAATCGCTCATCTTAGTGTGTAAATGTTTGATAGACTTTGGTAAATAGATTTATTCTATCTAAACATGAAGAATTAATTCTGTATCTGCATTTTCTTATTGTAAAATCCACATCTAATCCGGAACAGACCAAACTTAAATACTGAATTCATTAACTATTCATGAATCTCGCTCTGTTTGTCAACTCCTGAACTTGTGGATTGTTCTTGGCGCATAAGAAAAGAACATGCAGGCTAAATGTATCAAAGCCACTGTTGTGCGTCCTCTTTCAAAGGTCATCTTAATATTCATGCTCTGAGTGTGACTGAATAAGCTGATTTCGGGCTCCAAAGGCCTAAGATGTCGAACAGCATGTTAACTGCTTCATATTTGGGTTAATTTACACGGGGTTCAATTCAGACCTTGACTAAAGCGCTGCATTCTTCTTACTTTGCAAGTTGCACACTTTGGGTGATAAATATGTAAATCATTTTATGTAGCTCATGCACTGAGCACCACATTCCTTCATTTAACATATAACTAACCTACAGTTTATCTAGCCAAGCCTAGAAATACACGGCGCCCCAAATTTCACTGTAAGCCTACTGTAGCTGAAATATTTAGAACTTATTATTTTATATTATATTATTCTCCCAAATATGCTTTCAAGGGCAGATAGTATTGATTGATATTGATATTTTAGACAACATTTACATCCATTGAACTATGCCGTAAATTGCGCAATTAAATTTCCATTATTACTATCTGTTGACTATATTCTATATCTTCTTCATGTTATTAATTAAAGTTTAATTAAAGTTACTTTCAGTTAACTGGGTACATTTAGATGGTTTAAGCCACTACTACATGACGGCAACAGCATCGACAACCCAGTGGAACAGGTACATTTTTGGTGTGTATTTATTTTAGCCAGCAGAAAGGACCAGAAGTTAAAGTGATAGCTCGGGTTGGGTGAGGTAATTATTTTCACGGCTTTATCTTGTCCATCAAACAGACCATTCCTCTGGAACTACATTTTTTCAACTGTTGAACTGCTGTATTCCTACACACAAGTGGTTAAAATTCTGACTATACTGACTATAGATAACTAGCTCACACAACCCCACATCAAATAACCCAAACTATCACTGTTAAGAGACAAAAGTGGAAATAGCGAACTGGAAAGAACAAAGAAATGGACAGGCTGCATAAGGTCAATAGAGGACACTTAATTACTTCTAGATCCTTATGTCAAGTAAGAATGACACTCTTTAAATGAAGACACTCAGCTGTGTAATCCTTGTGTTTGCGCTTCTTACCCGGTGCATGCTGGGATAGCATGCTGCACCTGTGGGCGGTAGTTTAGAGGCAGCATTCCACTTCTTGCAAGTTGTTGGGGCTGTTTACATGACAAATTCATGCCATTTAGTTGTTTTTTGGGATATTTTCACCATTCCAGGTGCAAATGGCACCATCACATGATCACATGATGTCACTGCTCACAAAATCATATGGAGAGGAATAGTGACAGATTTCAATTTCCACACTAACAATTGACCAGAATGCAAATACAGGAACAAGCGAGAGCCGAGGACGCTAGAGTAGGAAAAAGAAGGAAATACAGAGAGGGAACAAAGGACATATAGAGATTCAACAAAAGGAGAGAAGAAGAGTGGCTTTAGGGTTATCTGTGGAGGTCCAAGGTTACAAGAGGAAGAAGAAAGATGTTTAACACTTGGTTTTGAATTTTACAAATGCAGGAATCAAGGTCATTTTGCTGTGGAATCATAAGAGGAAGGATCGATATTTTCAGCTCAACAGCTGAACCAACACTAAATCATCGTAATGGGCGAGAAAGTCGAGGGAAAAAGGCTGAGTGTGTGTGTGTGTGTGTGTGGTGTATGTGTGTCTAAACATGTAAAAACATTCCACTAAAATATTTTTTGCAAGTTATGTGCACACTTGTGGGTTCCTGGCATGTCATTTTGCCTCCTGTGTGTGTGTATGTATGTGTGTGTGTGTGTGTGTGTGTGTGTGTGTGTGTGTGTGTGTGTGTGTGTGTGTGTGTGTGTGAGTATTCATGTTTGTTGGAGTGTGTATTAAGGACTGATGCTGAAGCTGCCCCGACAGTGAAGATGAGTTATGCCTCTGCATAAAAGTCCAAGACAGCAGCCACTGAGTGCACACACACACACACACACACACACACACACCAAGTCTCTTATTGTTTGCTGCACAGAGCAAGATCAAATCACAGTCAAAAACACGTCCCTTCATATCTTTCCATTTACTTTACTGTAAATGCAACTGCGTCACCGTAGGTATAAACACATCAAACTCATCGCGTTGTTATATGTCGTTGGGACCATAAGCTGTACTCACCAGATAAACACAAAGCCTAGATAAGAACACACAGCTGCACAACCTGTCCCAATTTTGCCCACAAAGGGCTGCAGAGTAAACTGCAGGGCTTCTGTTCTTCAAACTTTTATTTGATCAGAAAATAAGGAGCATTAGCTGAAGTGATGGCTTCCTCCAATTTTAGACTCTCCCTTTGCCTTAAAGGAAAGTTACAGTTATTTACAACGGGTTTTTTATTTATTGTAGCTGTGCTCTGCTTCTATTGTTTGTACTTGCCAAGCTTTAAGTCCTTGTTCACAGAATGAATTCTGGGATGTCATAGCAGGGAAAGCAGGTGCACTATCTGGCGAGCTAGTTCCAGTGTGCCGGTATTGTGCATGCTGGCTCACTGTCATGGCTTACACTGGGAAACATGATGACATTGAGCCATCATAAACTTAATTTGTTTCACCCGTCTGACAAGTCAAATTCCTTCTGAGACGTGTTCATTGGGGTAAAAAACACAAATGCTGTAGTTGTATGCATTCAATTCACAGTTTTCTGTGCAATGAGGGATTTTTACCAACATTTCCGTTCCAATCATTTATGGTTTTACCTCAACATACAGAAGTAGCTATGTGGTCAAACTGCCACTGTGCAGCTGTTTAACTTATTAGCACCTGATGAAGTTAAAGTCATGTCCGATATTCACTCTTTTAGATTTGTTTTGGTCTCCACCAACCCCTGCAGACAAGTGCCTGGCTCTTTTGAGCAGCTACATGTTCCACTATGTTGGTAACCTGGTGCACCTACCGGACCCCCACAACACTGCACATTATCATCAGCACCATCACGACTATCATACTGGATCATCATTAATCCTACCTTTGAGTTTGTTTTGTACGTCCAGGGCGATGTCCAGAGGGTAGAACGGCAGCACAGGGTCATTGACAAGGCGGAGAATGGCTTCTGCCGTCATCTGTTGGAACACAGCCAAGGGAGATTTGAATTAAGCAAGATTTCATTGTATTTTTTTTTTCACTACTGCAAGTCTTGGCCTCAGAAATAAAGCTCCAAAGCAAACACTGACAACATTTGCATGTTTCATATACTGAAACAAGCAAAAAATAATGCTTATATAAGATATTTCCCCAACAGTTTTGATAACAATATTAACATAAGCTGGGTCATCAGTTAGGGTAAACATGATGGAACACTCCACCTGAATTTAGACTTTTAACTCTTTAATTTCTCTTGCTCTCATATCTACAGTACTTTGCTGTTGTCTGTGTGGTTTTATTGCTGCTTGAATCTGCTACTACTTTACTTTTTTCTGAACGCCTTGAATTTAGAGATTTTCCAAATCATATTTTTTATAGTTTTTTTCAATATTCTATCATAAGCTTTTGCACATTTTTTCCCCTTCCTTTTTCTCTCTCTTTGTAACACATTGTCATTTGGTACTATGCAAACGTGACAACACTATATAAAACAACCAAATGTATTTCCTATTATTAATAATATTTTTTGTCCTCATAATATTTCATCACACCCCTTTAGGTGTTTTTCTTCCTCCAGGATCTTGTGCACCTTCAAGGATGTTACACCTTATTTAGCATCAATACAAACAGACAGAAATGTTCTCTTGCTTGCTCAACAGATTTCAGTTATGTTCCCTCGTGATTGGTACTTAGGACGGTGCAGGAATTCAGTTTGATTTTGCACCATACGCCTTTGAGGTCCGCACTCTTAATTAAAAATCTAAGACTCCACGAAACCTTGCGCTTTTCATACTGACATGACAACAGCTGTCGTGTTGGGGAAAACATTAATAATCGGGACACCTTTGGCTGCAGTTTGAGCAAACATTTATGGAGATCCCTGCTTGTTCTGGCACCCCATACCGAGAAGCGCCGTCCAAATCACAAAGAGTGTCTGTCTGGCTCCGTTCTCAGACAGTGAAGTGTCATCCTGATGCAAACACAGTCACTGATTCAGCCTTTCTCTCAGCAGGTAGAGGACTTGGCAAGGCTTCGACATGGATTTTTAGTGGAGTATAACATCACAGCAGCTCAGTGTGCTAACCAACTACTCAAAAACAAACCACAAAAAACTACAGCTGAGATTATTGATGCATCGATCCTCTTATTTCACACCTAGACTGTATCATTCTCAGAGGAAATACACCCCTCAGTGCATTGCAAGAAAATTGTATTGTGCTACACTATAATTGGAATCAGCTTTATCAGCCAAGGACATCACATGCATGGTTTAACCAGAGCTACATTCATTTACACCATTACCAATATAAGGCCCCCTGCAAGATCTGGCCTGCAAGAGCTCTTCTTCTTTCGTATTTCTGTTCTCTGTTGAAAAAGTACTAAACAGTTCTCACACTTTCATCCTGATCTCCCTTATATGTATTTCTAGTTTCATGTTTTCATGATATGATGTTAATTTTTTTTTAAACAGATAACTTTTTGTGCATTTTGGACTTTATTGGACAGATGATAATAGAGAGTCTGAGACCATGAGTCTATTTTCCATTTGTTGCGAATGTAATACTAATTTCTTTCCCTACAAATGACAGCATCAGCTTAACGATATGAGTGAAAATTTGAATCTTTGAAAAACGTACATGAATTTGAGAATATCTTTGTATTTGCTTTGTCCCTCTTTCGCTTTAATGACAGAGTGCACTCGAGCTGACAAGGATTGACACGAGTCTGTGCAGAACCTGATCACCCATGTTATTCCAGTATGACCTGACAATGTTCCAAAGAGCTTCTCGGGATGTCACAGAGTGTTTGACTTTCTCAGTCTTCAAGTTCCCCCCATAAATGTTGAATGAGGTGGAGGTCAGGTGACGGTGGAGGAAGGTCCGTGACAGCCAGGACTCTTTGATCGTCTCTGGTCTTCAAGTAGTTCTTGCAAAGGTTTGAGGTGTGTTTGGAGGTGTGTTTATTCTGTTTCTGTATGAATCCGTCTCCACAAAGATGCAAACCAGAGGTTGTGGCTTGTCTGATGGAGCGGTACTTCTCCTTGGTCAGAGTATACAAATTCAGTGCAAGTGTCGAACTCCACATTAGGCAAATTAACCCCAGACATCAATATTCCCACCACCACATTTCACTGTAGGGTTGACACACTGCGGTATCATTCTCCTGTTTGTCTCGTGCCATACAAGCCAAACTTGGATTCATCAGTAAACGGGACTTTATTCCAGTCATCCACTGTGAATTGCTGGTGTTTGGCCTTGTTTTTCCTCCTGAGAAGTGGTTTAGAAACTGTATAGATCGTCTGATGGTGTGGGGACTTTTGGTCTGCGTGATCGTGCTTTGGATACATCTGATCCAGTTTCTTCAAAGCATTTTAGAGTTCCATGCATTGCGCCCTCAGAAATCTTTAGTCTAGTCATGATTTTACGCTGAGAAAGCCACTCTTTGCTTTGAACACTCTTTCACGTTCAAACGGCATCTTTTTCATGTTACATGACATAATTACTTGTGTTTTTAGAGATTTCTGAATCCTCAAAGTTTCTGATTATTTTCAGGTTTATGTGAAAAAAAAAGATATTTTTGGTCTTTTAAAAAGGATATCTCTGGTTATGTGCATCCGGGTGGTGAGAGGTACTTCTATACAGTCCATGTTTTGCCTGCAGTAGATTTGAGTCAGCATGCTACCAGCTCGGAGAGGCAGGCAGAAGTACCGGCACAGAAGCTGAGTGATGTACCGCTGTGGACAAGAGTGTCCGCAAAAATGTGCCCATCCAAAAACAGCCAATATTGGTTGATTTGTACACTTTATATTAATATGTTATCTTGCCGTCAAACAGCCTTTTCCATTGGCTCTACATTTTGTGAACCGTTGAACTACCATGTTCCAGCGCATAAGAACATCGACGCTGTGCAATGTCTTACGCCACAGTATTAGTTCTGATTGGTTCACACAACCTGCTATACATTTCTAAAAGGTAGGAACATACATCCACATTTTTGGGGAGGTCACCATTTTCAGCTAGTGAGTGGTCAGCTTTTGGATTTAAACCACATCTAGCCACAGAGAGTTTTTAAGGATGGACCAGTCAGGTTTAAGAGATCTAAAAACATATTGAAGCTGGAAATCAGATACATCATGCTTTCTCACCTGTCTTCTATCTTACTTACTGTACCTAAGCAGCTTCCCCAATATTACTCTACTTTGCTAGTATTTGAGAAAATGGCCTACAGTGTACAGATCTGTTCTGCACCCCTGTGCACTGTTGCCACTGAAATCAATCTGGAGGGGGTGGGTGGGTGGGATTAGAGCATTGATTTGAGGCTGGTGAGTAATACTACTGCAGAAAGCATACATCAAAAGTCTGTAATGTGGTGGGACAGAAAAGGCCGTTGATTTCTTATTTATGGCCTTATTTCTGGATCGTCTCTTTCCAAGGCAGAGGAGAGAGAGAGAGTGAGAGAGTGAGAGAGTGAGAGAGAGAGAGAGAGAGAGAGAGGCAGTGAGAAATGAGATGGTGAGAGATAATGATGGAGGAAGAAAGGCAGAAAAGAGGCTGTGACATAACAGAGAGAAAAAGACAATTCATACTAAAGAAAGATGACAGCTGGAGTAGAGGGGAAGGTAGAACAAACTAGCCTAAGCATCCCCTCTCATGTTTCCTCTTTTCCTCTTCTCTTGTCCTCCCCTCCCCTGACCTTTTAGATTATAATGAAATCAGTACCATCTGCCTCTGTTAGATTTCAGGGATGAAACACCATTCAGCTGTTGTCACAAGCTCTCTGAATTCACAAAGCACAGAAGAAGGAGAGATGAAGAATTTTATTTGGTATGTACAGATATATATATTTATCTAGCAAACGGACAAAGATCATAACTAGGGCTTAATCACTGACCCTCAGTCAAATATCAGGACCCAGGGTGTCCCCCAATCTCCTGTAGACATAAGTAATTATGCGTACATCAATATAATTAGCTTTGTTTTTCCTCTGAGGGAGAATCTTGAAGTGCTGCAATTAGCAAGGCCGTACTCTTTAAAACATGCTTGTCATTTCTAGAAGCATAAGGCGATGTGGCCTTGAGTTGGAAAAGGTTGGGAACCACTGCTATCTATAGATATTAAGACATGTAAAAAAAAAAAAAAAAAAAAAAAAAAAAAAGTGTGAGGGCCAAGTCACGCCACAGGCAGCGCCAGAAGCTTGGTGACACGGCAAATACTTACTGGGCTGGTTGGTGAACTACTGTAGCCATCAAGTTAACCACTAACACACAAGCAAGCTGGGAACATGACTGTATGAGTCAGTCACAATATCGACTGGAGCTGCTTTCTGTTTTCTCTGTACTGGACCGTTTTACGCTTGATCACTGAGCCCACATTCCTACACGAAAGATTTCATGGAATGGTTGAAATAAGTTAAGACACGTGTATTTATCAGCACAAAAAAAGACAGTAAGATTAACTCGAAGAGTGAATGAGGCTGACGAGGACTTTGTTTTCTTTGTCAGCTTACCAGTAAAAACATAAATCCCCCAATACCAGAGACAAGCCTGATTTCCTGATCTGTCTATGAGTGAATATGAGCTGCAATATACAAAATAAACACAGGCTACATCTGAAATGTCACTGGAACATATTGTTACATACATTTTTAATATGCTGACATTATGGAGACATCAGCCAATGAGCTGACCTTTGCCCAAGTGATCTTTGTGTTTCAATATGTGTTGCTGGTGCCAGATCCCCCCCCCCCCCCCCCCCCCCCCCCATGTCCTCTTTGGACTTTCTCTCCATTCTTGCATAGTTGATTCTTCTCTTCATGCTGCATATCATTTTCTGAATTTCCACTTTACTACATTCGGCCATTAAGCTAAACATGACTAAATCCCAAGCAAACAAACTTTGATTGTGTTGGATGTGAGTGTGATCGCTGTGATCTCACATGTTCAGATGAGTCCAGGGTTAAATCAACTGTGTGTGAAAAACTCTGTTTACTTTGGTCTGGTTTACGGGTGACTTGTTATAATCAGTGTAAAAATGATTAAAAGCTAATCTTAAGTCTTTAGTAGAGGTTTAAAAGAGGGCACTGAGGTTGTAGAGAGAAAGGTCAGCAGTGTGATTGTTGGTGGTAGGGGTCCATCTGTCCCTGAAAAAGAAGTATGAAAAGTTTAAAAAGTTTAGGCGAAAGACGAGAAATATGATCATACCTTTTTAATTCGTTTTTTGGACAAGCTGGACCTGTTCAATTGAATTCCACTGAATGAGGAATTACAATAGTCCGACTGGCTGTAAATAGAGGCGTGAAAAAAGGGTTTGGTATTCTGGAATGAATGAGAAGATCTGATCCTAACAATGCTCCTTAGTTGAAAGAGCCATGTTAGAGCTATGAGAAGAATTTATTGAGTATCATCAGCATAAAAGAAATGAAATTAAAATGAAAAATGAAAGAAAGAGACTGACTGAAACATAGAGTCCCTGCTTGTAGCTCTTGGTTTGTTTGTAATAAGCTTGTGTAAATACAAACTACAGCTGTTTCTACTGCATCTGAAGAACTGAGACGATCAGGCCAATGTGTGGATGTACTGTATGTAAGCACGTGAGTGAGAATGTTAATCTGTGATCTTTATGTTGAATTTAAAAAGGAAAGAGTACCTGTGGCACAAAAACAAATTACAGGCACTTCAGGGTTAGAAAGACCAGAATCCCCAATAATAATAATAATAATAATAATAATAGTGATAATAGTAATAATTCATTTTATTATTATTTTTATATGGAAAAGTACATGCTTATGGATGTCTGAAGCACGTTTGTTGCCTCAGTGGGATAAGCCAGCAAGGTTAAATGTAAATGAGATATTTTACCTCTGTTTAAGTCATTTCTGTTGCACGTTATTAGATTCATTTTCAACATCATTGTATTGTATGATGTTTGTACCCCACACCAAGTAATCAAGGCCTCAAGTCAACAGTGAGTGGAGAAACAAACAATGACTTTGATTGAGATGCAATTTTAATTTTTGTGTTTACTTGTGTGCGACTTTAATGTCTGAATGAATGTTGTAAAGGAGACGTCAGAAAACGTCAGCAGCAAAGATAAAGCTCCTGTCTTCCTGAAAACGTACTTGCACTATTCACTCATGTTTTATTAATTTCTTGTTGCTTACAACAAGGAGCCTTTTCAGCCAAATCTGCAGTCTTATTACATGTCAAAGAAATGACAGAATGACGAAGCAGGGGAATGTGTACCTGTGCCTGATAATGTTTGCATGCGAGAGCGTGAAATGAAGAAAAGACATTCAGTTGAAGAGTCTAAGAAACGCATGCACGTCACGTCTTTCCAAGTGTAACAGATATATTCTTTACTGAGATATATTCAGAAGTGGAATTGTGAATGTTGAATTTCGATAACCACCACAAAAAAGGCAAATTCTGAGAGTGAAACTGACCGTGATTGAGGGACTTACTGTGCAGCTGAGAACAAATCTACAACAAAACTAGAACTGAGGACATGTTGAGTGGTTGGTGGTTTAAACAGCAGAGGGCTCTGCTGTGACACGCTATCTACCTTAGTTTTTCTCTCCCTCTCTCTCTCTCTAACACACAGAAAAGCCATAGTGTATTCTCAGTGACGCACAACTGACACAGCCTCTCAGCCAACTCCTGTCCTATCCGGATCGGTAGCATCATTTGCAGTGCCAGTCTATATAAATACATGCATGTAGACGTCCAGCGTGGCAACGCTACCTTCAGAGCAGTGCAGCGCTTACATCTACACACACACACACACACACACACACACACACACACACACACACACAGACACATGCCCACAGGCGCATGTGCACAGAGAAGGAGGCGAGAAAATGAAATGATGATGGTCAGATGGGTGGATGGAAGAAACAGAGCAGGTGACGGACATCATTTTCTCTTTCTCTCAGTGAAGTGGTAATTCTGTCCGAGGCTGCGATCTCATTTGCCTGCCTGCCTGTTTTCCCCTGAGGCCTGTGGAGAGATGGAGAGATTCTCCTCTGATTCAGGACGCCCAGTTCTCTGGGCCGAAATAGGCCTCATGAATAAACCATAAACTATGTAGTTAAGTTATGTAACGACAGCACATGAATAGATGCAGCATGGTAAAGTACAGTAGGGGTGGCATTCACTTTCTCTTTTCAAGCTTTGGCGGCGTGCATAAACAAACATTACAGTACACATGCATAGCTTGATGGAGCTTGATTCTCCAAGAAATTTTCATATAGGTAATTGTCTACTCTGCTGCTGATACTGACTGAGGTCAACTGATTGTATTCCCTATTTAAAACATACATCGATAAAGCAGGACTTCACTCGGGGAAATGCTTTGGTGCACAGGAAAAGTTTCCATTTTGGTTTGTGTGAATGCATGCAACACCTGGAACGTTAGCATGCTAGCACAGTTGAACTAACACGAACTCAAAATCTAAAATCACCGCATCAGTGAATGCTAAAGCACTTAAAATGAACAAGACAGAGGGTTAATTGCCTTGCTAGCAGCTTTGTGAGGCTGTACTTATGCCCAGCTGTGCTTTGACATAAATACTAACATCGACATGCTAATACGCTTACAATGACAATACTAAAGGACAGATGATGGCGCACCATTAAGTAGGAGGATCACCAAAGTTATTACAATTCATCTTGAGGGGGGCATGAAGGTCTGCACCAAATGTTATGACAATACATCCAATGGCTGATGAGGCACTTCTCTAAAAGCTGGGGTAGGCAGTAATGTTTTGTGTGCGTTGCGTTCAGCATATTGCAATTCAAGGGGTCTGAGAGCAAATCAGACATCTGCACCACCTCTTGGTTATGTTTTCAGGCTTTAGAAAACGAGCTCATGACGGGAGACTTTGGCTAACCCCGGGTCTTTTCAAAGCGTTCCCAAAAATGCAGATGCGTGTGCACGTCCCTTCATGGAAACCTATCAACATCTGTGAAGCATTTCAGAGATGGTGAAAACTTCTACTTCAACTGGACAGGTAACGGGCTGCTGACTTCACTTCATGTGTTGTGGTAGTTGGTTGTGTAGGTAGATTTACAATGTGTGTATGTAGGAAACGTGTGCATATTCCTTTGAGTGGAGTGCTGCAAGAGGGTGGCTGTATTTTCAAATTCTGGCCCCTTTTCTTCTAGATTTCTGCCAACGTCAGCTTTAAGAACCACAAATGTCAACCTCATGGAAAACTCAGAGGATCATCATCCTCTGGAAACCCATCAATGTCTGTACTAAATTCTATAACAATCCATCCATTAGTTAGTGGTGAGGTATTTTGGTCTGCGGTGAACTCATCGACAGACCTGCATTGCCTTCCCTAGATGCTGTTGGCGTGGCTAAAAATGATTATACAGTGTTAATGAGCCCATGTGTTGAGAAAATTCAAGCTGTGCTGCAGGATATGGTGAGGTGGCAGACTATGTGAAGCTTACAGAATGGTGACACAGGAAGAAAAATAAGCATTTAGTGTAATTATAATGTTGAACCTCTTGCAGCTCTCAGTCTGCATGAATTATCCTCAAAATATCGGACACAGCCAGGATTCGTCAAAACGTGGCAACCAGTGGTAAAAGGTACTTACACTGCAGCTCTGTCTAAAGAAAATCATTATCAATCATTTTATTTTTCAATCTATTATTGCATTTGTGATACAATGTGTATTCTTGGTGAAGACTGAAGAACTCTGGCACACATTCACTATAGGTGAGAACACAGAACGGCCACTGGTTGCACACAAACAACTATGACTATTGGCAAATACTGGGGATGAGTGTGTTTTATTTACATTCAACTTTCTTTGAGAAAAATGTGTCGTTTCTTCATCTAAACACTTGGGTCTGTACATGGAACTGTAACATTATTAATATTAGACTATATAACATTATGGTTGCAGAAACTCTCCCCCTATCTTTTGCTGACTCTATAACAGCCCACAGCAGAAGGGACAAATCCTTGATTTTTTTTTTTCCTCACGCAAAAAAAACACAATTTGGGGAGATAGTGATCGCAGCAGGGAAGTCAACTCGGGGGCCTCAAAGCAGAGGGAATAAAAAAAAAGCTGTGGGCTGGAGTCGAACTGGGGTTCAGCTGGCAGCGTCGCTGCTCTTGTGTCAAAGAGCCGTCTGCTGCCTCTAGGCCAAGTGCAAGCCACACTCCTTTGCCAGAAAACAGCTTTTGTCAGCCGTTACTGTTCAAGGTTCAATCATGTTTGTAGCAAAATGGGTGATTAGATTTGCTAGAGAAAAGTGGGGAGGGTACACTCTGTTTTAGTTTCAAGAAAATGTACCTTGAAAGTCTGAAAGGTAATTAAGAAAAAAAAAATTCTCATAACAGCCCTTAACTTGAATTAGGATGAGTTTCAAAACATCAACACTGAAAAGACCCAATGGCACACAATAGTACACACAGATCCAGACAGAGCCAAACAGATCTGACCCAAAACACTGAATGACTGTGGGCTGAACTGTTTTTCACTGGGATTTCCCTGTTTTTCTACAAATTAACAAACATGTGTTTAATCACTGTTAATACGAGCCTTGCTCCACGTATAAAGCTGCACTAATTAATAACTTTATATTAATAATGGCTCAAATGACTAGGTGTAATGTGACATGTATTGCTTACAGTGATGAACCCACAAAGAATGATCACCCGGGTCTGCATTGTTGTGGTTTTAAAATTTCATTGTTTTTTATTTTCTTACTCTCACTGCTCTTTTCAGTGTCGTCTGCAGCAGCAGCACGCAGGTGTTGCCAGCAAAAACAGCTCTGATAAACCCACTTTACACGTCCTGTCCAGCCCCTAACGGTTAGGAACTAGCTGATGAACACAGAGGAACATCACAGGCGCCAGAACCAGATATTTTTCTGAGAGTTGGATTAAAACAAAAACAGAACTAAAAGGACAGTGGATATTAGACTTAGCTGAAAGATAATGTTGCTCCATATCTGCTGGATGTTTAAATAGCCAACTGTTGCTAACATACTGTATAAGTCATGTACTGAAACTTAAAAGGTGATAATATGTCAATGTTTATTTCCGCTGCCCCCAAGTGCCCAAAAATCAGTTAATGCAGGTTTAAAGTGAGGGATAGATCAGGGCTATGAAAAAATAAACTTTTGTCTTGGCTAAGGGAAGGAAAAGATTTTTGTTATCTTGAAAACAAACAAACAAACAAACAAACAAACAAACAAACAAACAACAAAACCACCTCCATACCATTTATTTACTGTTTTAATACATAAAAGTTAAATAATTTATGATTCTTTAATTGCCCCAAACGGACCATCAGAAAAAGACAAAAAGGTATAGGTCGTTTGTCCCTACCCTCAGATACGAGAACCGTACCAGAGGCAGGTGTTTCTGACCTTCATCGTCATGGCAACAGTAATAAACATGTGGTTAAGGTTGTGGAATGGTCATGGTTTGGTTAGGTTTAGGCACAAAACTAATTGGTTGGGTTTAGGAAATGATCATAGTTTGGGTTATTTAAAAACAAACAAAAAAAATCCTGTGTGAAAGTCGTGCGTTGTGTCGACCGATCCATCCACCCGACCTCCTCCTCTACGACATACACGTTGCTGCTCTTTACTGTATACTATGTCACCTGACTTCCTCCTTCCTTCCTTGCACACGTCATAATTATTACGACTGGTAGCAACTCTACCAATACGGCAGACTTATTATTTTATGTTTTGCTAGATATTTTGCATGAGCCCATATTTTACAATATATCTTTTTCTGCTGAAATAACTTCCCTATATTAGATGTGCTTAGTGCTACGTTTGTCAACTGAGGAAAATAGACTATTCAGTGTTTTAAATATGCCAATAGTTGGCTTGATACTGGTCAGACCTTGAGAAGTTTTCAGATACCTTATCCACAGTAAATGACTTACAAATCATACAAATGAGTCTACTCACTTATGTAAACCGGGCCTTTAAGGGCATTTCAATTTCAATTCTTCACTGCAATTCATGATGTTCCCAGATATGGTTGCTAGGTGATTTCTGACATGACTGCAAAGCCTCTCTACTCATTAATATAAAAAACCCTCACACACCCTGCTGTCCATGCAAGAACACATACACAGTCAGTACCCATGGCCAGTGCTGGCACAAATATTTACTGACACAAATCATGCAATGAGCTAGTTTCTGGAAGACATCTTTTCCCTGCCTCAATGAGCCTGCGTTTTAATAACAGATGGTCCCATCTGCAGCGCTTCTCTCCAAACACACTGCATGTGTGTGTATGTTTTGATTGTACTGACTGAAACAAAATCAAAGAAAGAGTTTTTCTCCCACAGACAACCAATTATGAACATACATAACTGGAAAAGCTTTAATTGGATAAACACTCAGTTAAACCCTTTACCCACGATCAAATGTGACAACAGTGAAGTAGAAATACGGATTCATTTGAAAACATTTAACCTGTCAAACATCCGTTAGATATGATAATCATTACCTTTTTCAGGTTATCATAATGGTCAAAAAACCCTTTGTAGTAGAGACTGAAAAGATTTGAGACAGTATCTATGTTTAGCTTTTATATGTCATTTAATATATTCCCAGGAGGAAAAAATAAAAACATTTCAGTGAAGAAACTAATTTTCTCCATTCAAGCTCAGCTCACGCTCTGGAGGACGAGTTCAGGAAGTGCCAAGGAGTGACTTTGACTCAGCATGTGCTTTTTATCTGCTCTAGGCCTTGTTAGATCATTGAGTGTGACATATTGGGGAGAGGTGAATGAAAACCCTCAGACATGGTGCTAATTAATTCACACTTTGGCGACCATATAGGCTCGCCCCCGTGCCTGCTGTCTCTGTATGGCTTTGCATGACATATGTAGCCTGGAAGATTGATACTGTGAATGTCGGCGCTCAGCCATGCTCATTACAGCGAAAGCCTCAACAAAGCCTCAAGCACCTTTCAAGGATCAGTTTTGTGCTTGAAAATTCTATATCTAAAGAGCAGGTGCGATACACAAAGCTGTATTAAAAAAGAAAGGTTAGAGAAGGAGACAACCCATCCAATGAACCTGTATTCTACTAAAACTGCAGTAAGAGCAGACGTAAAGAGCATACCAAAAAAGTCTGTGAGGAAGCTACACTTTGTTCGATTCTTACTCTATTAATTGAATTACAAAATCTCCTGTAAAAACTCATACACACTAAAACATTTATTCACAGGTTCTGCACCTGTTAAATATTTTGCAATCGTGTCATTTCATTAGTGATTTCATAATTAGCTGCTGTCTAAGTAAATCTAGTCATCGGTACACTTGAAGCTTTTCACATGCAGTTCAGCAGTTACTTGCACCCACCCTATTTTTACAGTCAGTGGACGGACTGATAGATTGTTGACCGTAGCGACAGATCTGAATTATGTGACAGGTTTTTTAGCTCTGGTTCCTCATTTGCACCCATCATAATAATGACACTTGCTTGTTTTAATTATAACTGAGTTCAGTACTGACAACTATGTGAAATTGAATCTGTCTAAAACTAGGATCCAGGAGTGGCTCTATCAGTTATGTAAGTTAAGAAGAGAAAATGAGATGTATTGTGATGC
Organism: Seriola dumerili; assembly: GCF_002260705.1. Taxonomy (NCBI): domain Eukaryota; kingdom Metazoa; phylum Chordata; class Actinopteri; order Carangiformes; family Carangidae; genus Seriola; species Seriola dumerili. The sequence goes on along the minus strand of NW_019174576.1, from coordinate 3,129,037 downwards.
CCTTTGTGTCATAATTTTAGGTTATTCAGTAAAACTAAAAAGGATCACTTTCCTTTGGAACACAGTGAAAGTACGAATCAATTGGACATTAATGCTGTCCGTCTGAATGTTATGACAATGCCTAAAAGACATCAATTAATTAATTAATTAATTCATTCATTCATTCAAGACACAAGCCCTACTAAAGGCGCTGAAAGAGAAGAGACTGAGGGCAAACACACTTTGAAATCAAGACACTTGACTTGGAGTGTAATTTTTAGAAGTATCCAAACAGTCAATTTCAAGCTCTATTGATGACTCAAGACTGTGCAGCACATTATACTAAATCCCTGAAGGTTGGCGAACCAAGCAAAGCAACAAGTCCTTCGACCTTAACAACAGGTTGCTCGTCACTGCCCTCAGATACGACCCATGGAGTGTAACAGTGGCAGGCATGCCGGACCTTTAAAGGTTGCGGGATGGTCATGGTTTGGTTAGGTTTAGGCACAGAAACTACTTGGTTAAAGAAGCTATTTGTAAGCTACATAGCCAACATTAGCATTAACAGCTGTTTAATTACCATTATAGAGGAAATGTTGTGAGTTCAGCATCAAACTTCATTCCTTTACTGACCAACAGCCGTCTCCAGCAGTGGAAAGAAACACCAGTGTTAACTCTTCTAACATTTTTTTCTTCGACTGAAGTTAGCATGCTAACCAGCTAGCTCTGATTTGTCTCGTCACTTCCCAATAGCAACTCACTGTAGCCTCCAATTTGCCCTGATGGTTGTTTTAAAGATGTCTCCCCATTCATTCTCATTGCAGGCACATAATAATAATATATGACTTAAATGTTATTGCATTGCAGGCACATAATTAGTATGCAGGATAATAATATATGCCTTCAATGCTATTACATCGCAGGCACATAACTATGGGTTGTAAGAAGAACACTTATGGGTTTAATTTTTTCTTCTTTATAAGAGGACAGTCTCAAGAAAAGGATAAATCAGTTCCCGTGTTCTCTAACTTTAATGAAAGGTTAAAATTGGAAGAATACAAACTGTAAAATAATTTCTGAACTATTTATTTCGTAATTAGATTTTCAATAAGAAAAATCTACTAATACACTCTGAAACTGTTCGCATTGGTCAAATACAAGCTCTGCGTAACTGAACTTCAACAATGATAAAATGTTTTCATGGGGATGTTGGTATGTTTTCTCTTGTAAAATTTAAATGTGACCTTTTATTGACTTTAAAGGTAACATACACACACACATACACACACACACACACACACACACACACACACACACACACACAGGATGACATTTGCAGTGTGCAAATTACATTTCTCTGGTGTGTTGTGCCTATACTTTGTGGAAACTGGATGTACATAGTTTTCAACCAGGTGCTGAATTACTGCGGTGCCCTTCAGTAAGTCACTCAACCTTGATTCTAACCGCACAGATTCCAGGCCAAGTGGTTCCATATTGCTGTGTTTGTATAAAAGCTTGTCTCACTGGGGTTTGGATGTGTGTGTCAGCAAAACAATAGCAGGTCTTTCAGAATAAATCAACCTACATCGAATCCTTGTATGTCCTCATGTTACAGCATTCAACAACTACACTTTGTTTTTCATACAGCCATCCCAGAAACTGACAGGAACAGAAGAAAAGTATAATAAAAGCAGGACAGAGTGGAAAGCTATAGTATGCACAGCACACAGAGAGCACAGTATGAATATTCATAACCCATATACCGTGTCTGCCACTGCTATGAGTGAAGGAGGGTTTCTGTAATACACAGAGGTCATGAATCACCTGACCTGACAAGAGAGAAGATGGAGGAGGTTTAGTAAAAAAAAAAAAAAAAAAAAAGGAGAAGTCATGGAAAATTGATGGGGGAAAGGAGGTGGAGGAAAAAGGTGAAGAAGTGGTGAAGACAATGGAAGAGGAGAAAAAGTTCAGAAAGAGTGTAAGGTAAAAGGGAAAGGACAGGTCATGAGAAATGAGGCAGAAGAAGAGGACAAGAAGAAAGAATAGAGAGGAAAACACATCAGAGAAACAGTGGAGAGGAGAGCCATTAACGAAATCAAATGTTCTTTGTGCTCCAGGAAACATATGGTGCTCCTGCTAACTCAAAGAACGATACAAAGCCAATTGAAGTATGCATTGTAAAAGGAAGTGAGGAATACAGCAGGTTTTCGGAGACTGTCCCGGATTTGAAGTGACGAGAACACAGACAACAAATTCATTCATGTGTCCCTGGTGGATCATTTGCTCTACATAATGCTAGGCAATAACGTTTGTCAATGCTAACACAACTCATTTACAACTTTAGCCATGCTATAATAAAATGTGTTGCAGCACAAGTACAATATGAGCCTGTGCGGCAACTGTTACAAAGCATTTATCCAGCAATAATACTTTACCATTACTGATTGGTTTGATTATATTAACCCTCCTACTAGTTTTCAAGTTTGCTTGTGTGAAACATACCATTAAGTTTTTTCTGGTCAAAACAGGATTTCATTTCATCCTATACATCTGTGTTGTTATTGCTCAAACCTGGTCAAACATCCTGAAAAACAAAAAAAATTACAGCTAAACGAATATAATAGTAATAAAATCAAGAAAGCGTATTGACTTGAATATGTAAGTCAAATGAGGTCTAAAGTACATAAAATATATATATATATACACACACACACATACACACATATAATGCATATAATATGTATATAATATAATGTATAATATAATGTATATAATAAGTTACTGAACAGATAAGATTTTGCTGGATGATAATTATTGTGTTTTTCAGTGCTTGTTAATTAATTCAAACACGGGTCAAATTGGAACGTCAAACACTAGAGGTGTTAAAACCGTATCTAACACATAAGGAACTGATATCAAAGAACCTACGCAGCCACAGCCCACCCACACAGGTGTTTTCACTTGTTATCTGTTTAGACCTCTCCTGTAAAAGAGTGTGTGGGTGTGTACATACTGTGCTTGATTGACATTAAATCAAAGCAAATTTAAAATGATTCCAAAAAGAAAACTCTTTGAAATTCGTTCAGAGAAGGAAAACAAAGCAAAACAAACACAGAAGCAGAACAAAAAAAAACACAATTTGAGACGCTTCATTCATAACGTGGGAAACCAAGTTGCATAACCAGCTCTGTACTTCCTGATGAAGAAACGATTGACAGAATGATGAACTAATGAACTCTAAACATTGTTTTTGTTTGTTGTTGCTGTTTGTTTTCCTCTTTAATGTTTTCTGTAGGTATTTATGTATCTGTTTTGATTCATTTATAGGTCCTTATTTGTTGGATATGAAATGTGAAAAACAATAAATATATTCAACCAAAAAAAAACAAATAAACAAACAAACAAACAAAAAACTGTGTGTGTATGAAGCTGCATTTCAACAGAAATAAGGACAAATAATGAGAAAGGTGTGCTGGAGGCGGGGGCTCTTATTGTCTCTAAAGTTTGTTACCTTTGTGTGTGTTAGGGTGTGTGTCTGCGTTTATTAAACAGTTCTGTCAACTCAGCTTTCAGTTGGTTTGATGGGCTGTGATCAGATGTGACAGCAATAGAGGCAGTAAGGGGACACGCACCCACACACACACACACACACACACACACACACACACACACACACACACACACACACACACACACACACACACACACACACACACACACACACACAGCGCGAGCACACATCACACAGAGTGGAGGTTGTCGGACGGTGCACACACACACGTAATCCATGCACAAATATCGGGTCTCATGGGAGGGAGATCTCTCTCACATTCATCTTTAATCCCCAGCAAACACAATGAAAACCTCCTCTCTCCCCTGTCTGCCAATCATCCAAGCCTGATAACTGCTCTTTTGGACTCACAAAAGAAATACACACACACACAAATACACACACATGGCCTTTTTGTGTTTGTTGACCTGTATCTTCGAGGTCTCCGAGGCGTTTCCCTTCTCGCCAAAACATCTAGCTCCTCTCCATCAACATCACCCCGGGAGCAGCCGCATCACATTTTCATGTCCGTCTATTGATTAAATGGTAATGCCAATCAATTTTTCATCTTCTGCATCTTCAGCACTGTTGTGAAAGTGTGTGTTAGAAAAGACAGAGATACAGTAGCCCCTATGATAACAAGAAAATAGGAAAGAAACTGGCAGGAGAGCAGCATAGGAAGAGAAAGCAGTAAAGAGAGAGTAGAGTCAAAAGAAAAAACAAGAGGGTAATAACAATAGAAGACTTCGGGGTTCACTTGTGTTATTGCAGTGAAAAAGCCTTTGGCTGTTTTGTGATGTGTGTTTTTTCACACCATTGGAGTATAGCAGCATTATGTTTTGGTTTAATAATTCATTCGACACGGGGTTTAAAAGTTACAGCGCACATATCCGTCATGTGATCTTGTGTGACTCTGTGTGTTAACTAACTTTGGTGTGCCCGAATGAGTTCTGTTTATGTGTGTGTGTGTGTGTGTGTGTGTTTGTGTGCATGCATACTGATAGGAGTGTACTTCCATTTGGGCATGAGTGGGCATATGCTCTTCTCTGTTCCCTGAAGGAGAAGAGCATGAACTCATCTGCAGGATTTAGAATCATATATCTTTTAACAATTTCAATTTAAAGGCCATTTTGCCAAATTATAAATTTGTTTCTGGCTCCTCTAATTGGCTTTAGTGGGACTTGTAACACCACTGCAGGGCAGATTACAGGAGTGACTAATAGAGCGAGAGAGCAGAGTGAGTGTCAGAGAAGATGGGAATCACTAGAGTATTCATGAAAAGAGAGAGAAAGAAAGACATCTTCTGGCATCAAAGCAGCCCAGCTCTACTGCTCTACTGTGTAAAATAATTAAAAGGAGCAAAATGGAGAGGAGACTTAGTGAGTCTTTGGAGCTATCAAAGAATCAAGGGGAAATGTAGACAGGCAGTCGGTCAGTTAAGGTGGGAGACTTTCACAAGCTCCATATGCAACAAAGTAAAGTCTTAAGCTCCATAAAGCACAGAATAGAGTTTCAATCACCTCTAAATCTTCACAGGTAACTACACCCAGACTAAAACTAATGCTTGTACTGCCATCCAGCATCCATCCATCCAGTTGCTTCATGCTCTGTCCACACCCCGTGCCCTGCAGCACTTTACAATGCACAAATGTCCACTGCCATATACTCGCTGGGTGTGGTCAAATATACAACAGCCCACATCTGACACCCAACAGTGATGACGAGTGTAGTCAGGTGTGCAACACATATAAGTCATTGAAGCAATGTGAGAAAGTGAGAGAGAGAGAGCAAGGCAAGGCAAGGAGGGGTGGATCAAGGTCCTGCCCCCAGCTCTATAATGAAATAATTTTTTACCCATTGGAAATAGCATTATTTTGGGGAACACTGGACTTCTACAAACTAGTTAATTAGCTGTTTCATACCTGTGAGCTGTCCCCTATAATCTGACAGCCAGCAGCAACTGTACTGTACTTCAACTGTTTGCTCTTCCCTAGCCTGGTGGGTTGGTCAGATGACTGTGATTGGCTGGGTGGCCGTTAAAACAGACTAACTTGACCAATAGTTAAAGGCAAGCGTTAGTGACTTGAATTTGATTCAGGAGGCCATGGGTAGACCATGGTTGTAGGTTCGCGAGTAGTGGAGTGACATCTGCCCTTTTGGGATGATAGCAGACCAGACGAGCTGCTGCATTGTGGACCATCTGCAGGGGTTCACTGTGCATGAACGGAGTCCTGCCAGAAGTAGTCGAGGCGAGAGATAACCATGGCCTGGACCAAGAGCTGGGTGGAGTACTGAGCCTGATTTGTCTGATGCTGTATTGAGCAAAGTGGCATGCAACCTTGGTTGGGGTAAGAAATGAAGAAGCAATTTTGATATCGATATAATGATGGAGAGACTGATTGGCTGGGATGACTTCCTTCATCCATGTGGAAAGACAGGCCTAGATCCGGGGTCATCTGGTGGGAACGGCAGGTAAAGTTGGGTGTCGTCTGTATATCAATGACCCAAGGAGATGGTATATATTGCAAATCCAATCCTTGGGGCACTCCTGTAGGGAGGGGAGGGGCAGGGATAAGGACATTTGTCCTTGCCATGACACACTGAAGGAGCGCCCAGTGAGATGGGATTTAAACCAAAAAAGTGGTCTGCCCGAGATGCCCATGTTAGAGAGACCAGTAGTGAGACCAGTCGATAGGGTCCACTTGAGCAGGGTCGAGTGAGGGCTTTTGGAACAGAGGAGTCACCTGAGCCTATCTGAATGTAGTGGGAAATTTCCCGAAGCCAGTGAAGCATTTATCACATGTGTGATTGCTGGCACAATATGGTTTGGAGGAGGTTTGTGGAAACAGGGTCCAATGCACATGTTGGAGGACGGGCTACCTGTCAGAAGTTCTGACACAGTTTGTGTGTGTGTGTGTGTGTGTGAGTGTGTGTGTGTGTATGTGTGACACACAGTGCCCTCACATTCCGTGTTGGTACCTTTTATACAGAATGGCGAAGCGGAATAAAGGCCTTGGACAGGCTGTGTAAAAGGGGCTAGTGTCAGCCAGGCAGTTGGTGGGCAGATAAATAGACTCATAAAACTCAGCAGTAGATTTTATTCACAATTTCTTTCTATTACTTTGCAGCATTTATCCCCATATATGTAGTGCCTGTGTTTATCAAATTGGAAAAGGTGTTTTCTTCATTTTCTTCTATTTTGTCTATTTTGTATCTTTGCCCTGCAAACATTCAAAACCCAACAGACACATCAATTATTCATTTTATATTTAAAGGCAAGACTTTCAGAAAGGTAGAGTTTTATCAAAAGAGTATCATCAGTTGCATGTATGTGTAAATGTAAATGTGTAAATCAAATGCCATTAGAAATTCACAATGACAAATAGAGAGTATTTAAAGCTTGGTAAGCTATGTGTCTTTACAGAAATTAGCTAGTGTCACACTAAAATTAGCTCACATGTACATGACCGGTCAAAGGTTTTAGAAGACTTCCATTTTTCCAGTTGTTACTGAAATGTAATGTAATATTAAAGTCTAAACTGAATATACATTTTGACTCATTTAGCAGCCGAAACACACTTGTTGCACGTTCTTTCTACATTGGAAATAAATATTGTTCAGAAAGTTTGTCCCAACACTGTTGCAGAAGTTAGATTTGTTGCACTTGTAGTTTGATTTGATTTCACCTTGTGTCCAGTTCATCTCAAACTTTATTTTCTTAGAGGTTGTACTCTGGGGCCTGTATTTTCAATGTAGTCTATTTATCCTGTTACTTTTTACTTATGAATGAGATGAAATACTTTACACTTCAACTTATAAATAATACAGTTATTGTAAGATCAATTGACCAATTTAGCGTTTTAATGGTGTGCAATCAGTTTTGTTGTATACTGTAAGTATGCCACTTTAAATAGGATAAAGGTGTATGATGAGTGTCAGAAAGGCTTGCCTATTCTTCTCTATGTCAACTCACGCTCCAAAAATGCATCTTATTCACATTTATGTTTGCGTTCCTGTTAATGTGCTAGGTTGTTGAATGTCTAATGACACAAAGTATGGCCATTGTGTTTTGCCACATGACATTTAAAATGACAGTGATAGGGATTGGCACATTAGCACAGAGATGCATCATTAAAGTGATTTGGCTTTATTTTTTGTCCCAGAGTGGAATTAAAGTGTCACATTAATTAAAGTGCATGACAAGCATCAGTGCAACTCACTGCATATAAGAGAGGCAGACAATTCTGAGCATGTAGGGAAATGTGGGTGATGTAAATGGGAACACTCAGTGCTACAAGTCCAGCAGAAGTTCTGTCAGAGCCAGAGAGCATTCTCAATCATTTCCATTGCTGGTGGACATGTTTCAGTCTGATCCGATTAAAAAAAAACTTTTCAAGTATTGCCCCCTCTGGCAACAGCCATTGACCTGTATAGTGTGTGGATAATTGTATTCTTCTTGACATCTTGCTTTTTAATTTTATCACAGCTTTGATTTGAACTGTTATTTCTTATTACAAAAAAAAAGTAACCGTCACTGCAGGTCCATCTTTTATTTGATTTTTGAAATGATATTCTGTTTCTCTCAATAGCTTTGTATTTTTTTGTCTGTCATAGTCACCTAAAACCATTTTTATTTTCATGAGACTCCTCCAACCATTTCATGTTTAGGATGTGCGAAATAGCCAAAACTGCTTAAGATTGTTTGTTGATTGTTTGGTTTGGTTGTTTTCTGCTAGTTTATATGTGGATTTAAGGGAAGAATTCCTTAGATTTCTTATCCTCATTTGAATTTGTATAAGCTGCTTAATATTATATAACTTCATACACACTGTTAATAATGTAATAGTTTTGTCTGTCACAAGAAGAAAGATTAAAAAGGTTTTAAGCTTTCAGACCTGCCATCATTGGAAGCCTCAACTGGCACAAGACTGACCTTCCAGAGGTTGAATGATTGCAAAGATAGGCTACAATTGCTTTAGATTTAAAAGAGAGATCAAACAAACATCTGAAGTAGTGATGCTGTGGAAATGAAAACTTTATATATCACACTTGGGGACACTCACACTCACAAGGACAAACACAGGCTTCAGAAAGGCTTCACTTTATTGTGTTGATTGATGGATTTTAAATGAATAGAACTGCCATGTCTAACCTTCAACTTACAATTAAAAGTGAACTTCTAATGTCATAATGGGTGATTTTAGTGTGGACTGACAGGATCCATCCAATGTTTGCAAAAAGTGAAAGAATATTTAAAAAAAAAAAAAAGTAGTATCCCAACCGTCACAAATTCGTAGAACTCCTGGCCCTCTACAGGAGGAGATACTTGAGTAGAAAGTGTCAGCAAGACTGATGGACTTCAACATTTCAGGCATGGAGACAAAAGACAATTTCTCGTACCTAAAGCTTGACAATGCCACTTGTACCATGATGGCTTTGAAACACTGCATCCACTTCAAAGACATAAAAACGCCTACTTGGCAGCATACTTCACCAAACTGCTTTCATCTCTCATTTCTATAGTGGGGTCCAAAAGTCTAAGAGCACTTTCCTGTCTCAGACAATATATTTTTGGCTGCGGTCGATGTGAGCGATGCTGCAGAGCGGTATTGAAATGGTTACATTCTGAAACTCTAATTGTTGAGATGGAAGTTGATCATTTTCATTATGAACTCCAGAGAGTAGGAGACATATTTTGAGTGGTAGACTTTTCACTAAACAATTGCTTTCAAACTGGTTTGAAAGGAATAGCATCATGAATCATTACGGTTATTATCATGTTATCAAAAATGTTGCACCTGATATGATGCATGACATTTTCGAAGGAGTATAAAAGAATAAGCTGTTTCCCTTTTCCCTGATAGAAGCTTGAAATAAACTTGAGGAAGTCAATGGCTATCCCACAATCTTTGATTAGGGTTTCACCACTTCAAAGCAAGAGCTCAGGAATCCTGGTGGAGTGACTATACAGTTGGTATCTAAAACATGTTGTTTTTTAAGATATCCCTATAGGAAATCTTAACTGGAAGTTGTTTCTGCTGTTGCTTTCATGCCGGGAGTTGATCTTCTCACATTCCCTCACAACAGTGGTTACAACTGCCCTATTCACTACAGTCAGTTGCAGTATTGGGGAGTTAATTAGTAATTAGTGAGAGGAAGAAATACAGAACAGGATTTGTTTTCACTATTTTACGGTAGTGGTTTACATGCCTGGGATGAGAACATATTTGCCTAGGGCAAAACCAAAGTTTAAATCCAGTATTTCCGCAGACTTCTCCCTGCTTTTCAACACTACAAACGTGGCCCTGCTGTTCTCTTCTTCGCTGTATAAAGCAATGAAAATACTGGACTGAAACATTGGTTTTGCCTTAGGCAGTAGAAGGTAAAGCAGAATAACATTTGGATTTTCCCCTCAGGAAGAAGTCTACACAACTGTCATGGAGTAATGTACAGAGCTTGACGTTACAAACAGGCCTTCAATCTAATCCTTACACTTTTGTTTGTGTAGTTTTGTGTTCAAGAAAGACATTAAAAACACATTTCAACAAGACCCTTTGGCTCTTAGAGTTGACTTCAAAGTTTTACTTATTGTCTATAAGTCACAAAACGATCTGGGTCCTAACCATGTTTCAAAAATGTTACATGTATATGAGCTCAATAGGTCTCTAAGATCTGCAGCAGCTAGTCAGTTAGTGGTGCCCAGAGTTAAAACTAAACAGGGTGAAATGGCTTTCAGCCGCTAGGCTGCCCACTGCAAAAGGTTTCAATATGAAATGATCACTTTTCAAGATTTTAAGTTTTCTGGTCAGAAGAAGAAATCCTACAACAACTGAGTGAAAATCAATAGATTTTACAAAAGAAGAAATCACCAAATGTGGTGCAATATTTGGTCAAGCCCTAATTCTATACAGAAAGACAAAGACCTTCACTGTTTAATTAGTGTACCTCTACTTGAATAAAAAAATAAGCCTTTGGTGATCGCTGCTGAAGTATACGATTCTGTTGCTCTGCTAAAGCCAGTTTTCAGCTGTGGGAAATATAAAGCAGGGCCTCAGATGAGCAGGGCAGCAGCTTAATCATTAGGCCTGATGGATGAGGGCCCGAGCTGGGCAAGGGGGCGGAAGAGAGGGATGGAGGAGGAGGAGGAGCATTAGACAAGAAGGATGGTGAGAGATGGAGGGTAAGTGGGAAAGAAAGAGTAGTTGAGAGAGATTTACAGGAGATGCGATGGAAGGAGAGCAATGGAGAGCAGGATGAACAGAGGGGAGACATGCAGGTGGCCACAGAGGAGGATCCGTCTAACAAATTACCTTCTCCTCCATTACAAAGGCTGTCAACCTGGATGCCTCTGTCAGCTCTCATACACACTCATGCCTGTCTCCATCGCACACACACACACACACCACCTATAGACATAACCTCACACATGCACTTAGACAACGCATGCATACGGCTTGTACTTGCTTCACTGCTTTCTCAAAAGTGTACACGCACGCATTCGCGCGCACTCTACCTCCTGTTAACAGATGATAAAGGAGCTTGTCATCACAGCGATCCAGACTGCTGCTGTAGTAACGTCATAGCAACTCCAGAGTGTGTCAGACAGAAGTGACTGCAGCTGTCAGCCACTCATGTTTTATAGCAGGCTGTTGTAAACGGGGCTGTTATGACAGAATGTGTGGCTGGTTGGTTGACTGACTCCTTCACTGGCTGACTGACTAGTTGATTGGCTGAATGATATTATCGTTTTCCCTCCTACTTGTTTCAAACCATACATGTAGGTGCTGATTTTTCATCAATCTACATCAGAAGAAGATAAGAAAAAAACATAAATTGCTCTTCCTCAATCAAAACCCGCACAACCTATTAGCATGCCTAAAAGGCAGAGGCTATACAAGTTTTCTCTGCCACCGAACATGGTTTCTTGCCAGGAGCAGGTGGTGGTGTTTGTCGTTTAACAAGAGCTTCGGCCATCGTTGCGTTTAAAAGACAAGAAGTCATAGCACACCCTCTGAGCGGCAGCAGCACAACATCTTCAGGGAAGATTGGAGTGGGTCAGTATCAGAAAGTGATGAGACGGGCTGGGGCTAGCTGGTTGGCATGCTAACTTCAGTAGAACAAAAGACACAATGGAGACAAGAGATAACATGACCGTTATTACATTACTACGAGAAAAACAGAATTAAAGCAAATCTCACTGCTACTACTAACTTCAGTAGAAAGAAAGAAGTGATAGAGGGAAAATGAGGAATGACACAATTACACACACTGCTGTTGCTTTCCAGCACTGGAGAAATCTCTTGGCAAGTAAAAATATGAAGCTTGATGCTGAACTCGCAACGTTTTCCCATCCCACCTTCTTATTGCACAGTCTCTTTTCAACTATTCTGCATTGAAATTCCATGTAAATGTGATAAATGTTAGTCATTTATACATTTATAAATGAATTTCATGTGTGTGTGAGTGAGATGATCTGATAATCCGGTGGACATTCACATGCTTGAGCCATAAGGGACACAGCCACATCTAGTGCAGGACAAAAACGAATTAACAAATATCTTTTACTGGTACTTTTGAAGTTCAGTGAGTACCAGGCCTACAGTGGTACATAATGTCTCCAGGAAATAGCCATGTGCTCGCACTGTAAAATTAATATGTTACCAAACTAACTGCCAGCCATATAAATGGAAAAATATACCTTGCGTAGCATTACAAACTCACTCAGTGCTGTGTGACAAAGATTAAGCTTGCTTTAAGCAGTGCGCCTGATGACTGAAAAACTTTTCCCCATGGGCTTACCATAGCAGTTTGTGTTGGCTGCTGAGACTATTCAGTACAACAAACCATACTTGGGTCGACTGCTGCTGATAGTAGCGCTCGTACATACTTGCTGCCTTCGACACTGTGCACATGCCAAACTGCAGCCCATACACTGAAGAATACCCAAGAGACTGCCTGAGGTCTTTGGGGCTCTCATCTACCAGAGTCACAGTAGACTCAGTGCTTGTTAACCTGTGGATATTCCTGCTGCCTGCAGAGTTTGATAAGACTTGCTGTTGCAGTCTGGTTGATGGTTAAATAACTTCAGTGCCTGTTATTACAGTAAGTTAAGTAAAACTTACCTTCATAAGTTATCAGTTTTATGTAACCTAGAGCTTAATATTTTGAGAGGATAACGAAGGATAATGAAAAATATTTTTTCCACTTACTTGAAATACTTGATACTTTTAGAGGTCCAGACCCGGGTATACTGAGGCAACATACAATGGCCTTTTCTGGCAGTTTATTTGATACCTAGCTAAAACTAATACAGTGTAATACCAAAGTCCAGCAATAAACCCTGCTTCACATAGGTTATAATTTTAAGTGAAATTGTTTTAGAGATGTGTTGATTAAACTTTATGGTCATTTTGGAGGACGCAGTTTGTGGTGCTGATAAATCATAGTGTGTGATATGGACATGTGCTTCTAATGTTTTGTCTGGCCCATATACAGTATATCAGCTCTCTGCATATCGCAGTACAGTTCAACAGCACACTACATCTTCTAAAATTGTCACACAGTTGACACAACGCCTCTCCAGAACAGTTTTAATAAAAACTGAACATTATAACCTTCATGAAGGAGGATTTACTGAAGGACTGTTGTATTAGACTGCATTAGTTTAATCAGGATTACTTAATAAACAGCCAACTGCCAGTGTATTTACAGAAAAATAATATTTCGTTTAGATTCTAAGAAATAGTTCGGATTACATATCTGTTAAGCTTAATGTCTTTTTTTCAATACCATTTTCTTCAGCCATGTTTTGTTTATTTCGAAATAATATGAAGCACTGTTCAAGCTGTTTTGTGAGCAGCAAATATGTAGCAGCATCTTTACGGCAAAAGCAAGAGGATGGATACAGTGTGGATAATTATAACAAAATCTTCTTTTCAGCACAAGGTGTTTTCAGTATGACCTATAGAAAAGTCTAGCATGTGTTGATGAGCAGGGAAAGTTTAAGCATTAAAGATGTTGTTGAACAGATGGTAATGCAAAGTAAGTTTTTTTTAAAGCTATAGTAGATTCGAGCAAACGTCTTGTCTGCCTGCCTCACTCCCATTCCTGGCTTGCTTCCTCAAATCGCTGCTCCCATGTGTTGCACTGTAGGTAAATGTTAAGTAATAGCTAACTATCTAGTTTGTTTTACACACTTTACTTTTAATACAGTAACTTTAACATGACAAATGAGAGTGACCGAAAACGAGAATTCGTACTAAAATATGAATGACCAATTGTACAATTATATTTGGATTTTAGCAATGCAGAGCAGAAGCTTGGAAATGGCTTGGAAGTTAACACGTAGTCTTAATAGGCCGCGTTACAGTCACTATTTCGAACTTGTTCTGTTGTCTGACAACAGAAACAAAAACACATGTACATGAGAACAGCTTTGTTGGGAATTCAGCTGTATTAAAATACTGTATGTGTGAACACAGACAGTAGGAGAGAGGCAAACTGATAAAGGGCTTAAATCGGCTGAATGTAAATGTCAGTTGTTTACAGCAGTTCCACAACAGTTTTCAACTACGTTCATACACAGTCCAGCCATATGCAAGGTTTTGACCTTGTGATTTGCATCTACACCGAGTGCACCAAAGCTGACCGCAGTCATAACTGAGCCTGGTCTTATGATGTGCGTTCATGTGATTGTTGCTAGGCAACACACTTCACTTCAAACAAGCTGAAAGAAGCTGGAAAATCAGAGCATAATCAGCACCTGTGAGGGAGGAGAGCGCCGCATTTCTGTCCGATGCAGTTGTTGAGGTGATAACTCTGCACTTAGCTCAAACAGGGCTTGTATGCCAAAGTGAAACTTCTCAATCAGCTCACTGTCCGAATAGATGTCCAATGGGTTTGTCCAATTATGGATGACCATTTCTAGTCTTAATGCCTTTTTGTTATTTATTCTGTGAACAACATGCGCTGCCATTGTTGTTTTTCTTCTTGGTTGTGTGATCAATATTTCTCCTCTTATTATTACCATGGACACTAGTCTGACTTTCCAAAGTACACCTGCTTCGTACTAGACGTTATGTAAAAAGTGTAAATTACACCCAGAAGCAACACACAGAGGGCTTAAGTCTAAGTGGTGCACACGCAACACATGTTCAGAAACTACATCCCTCTTTCAGTTAAAGCACCGGCCTGTGTGGTTTGAGTGTTGTCGCAGAGGTGATAGTCCAGAATTCTAAAGAGACAATGAAAAATTTTTGGATTTCAAGGTGAAACTGATGAATTGAAGTAAATGACTCAGTAGCATAGATTTTTTTCATTACATCTTAACTGAACTGTCCTCAAACCAGGCCCAAAATAACTTGCCTTAAGGGAGTGGGCAAGTTTAATTACGTGCCCTGTACCTTCCCATTCTCCACACATTTAGTTCAAGTGCTTTTAGCTTGAAGTGGAAGTCCCACAGTATGGCTGTGATTACTGCTTACATTTGCAAGTATGCATAAGCGAGTGTGTGTGTATGAATATGGAGGACTATTTTTATGCTATTATCACACACTGCATATGCATGTAAGAACACATATGCACAGAACATATGTGCCTGAAAAATTAAACTTTAATATGGGCAGTATTTGGCCCTGTAAACTATTGAGTATTATTCACATCATAACAGAGAGTAGACATACAAGAAAGGGGAAGACAAAAGAGACCTACAATGAGAAAGGGTAAAAAAAAAAGTGCTGGTAGAGAGATGAAAGAAAGAGCTGGGAGGGCAGAGACTGGGTGGTAGTAAGATGGATTGTGAGGTCTGTATTATGCAGGTGTCTGGTTATCCTTCAGTGACTTGTTACCCCATAACAGGTGGCAGACCCACTTATGGTGGGTCCCTGCATGTTAACAGTAGCAATACATTTTAATGATCCTGGATCCCTAGAACTACATCTGACATTGTAACCAGGCTGAAAAAGGTTAAAAGAGTTAAGTTGAGTTATGTGTGTGCCTTAAGAGTTTACAGTGTAGCTTCAGAGCCTCTTCACTTAGCCACCATAGCTTTTTCATGCTTTAGCTAACGGGCACCACCTCAATGATGATGATGAGCATCTAAATTGAAGTCTGAGAGGCCATGGTGTCTCATGTGGGCAAAATCGTATCTCCTAAAAGCTCCTTAGGCCCAAGCAACAGCACCAAGATAAGTCCAATCTATCAACACACACACCAACGCTTTGATGTTAGTGGATGGAAAGCTTCTGTTTCCCCTCCTCCTTTTGGCTTTGCTTAATCTCTATTTTATGTCTTCACTGTAATGTTCCCCTTTTCTTGAACATTTATCAACAAGGCAGTGGGCAAGGCTGGAAAGCAACAGCATTGCACAAATCAGCACGGTAATTAGATAACAAATGCTTTTGTTTAATGGGTGACTACGTTCTGGGTCATGCCTACACACACACACACACAAAGGAATAAAGATATTACAATAGTGAGATTAACATTAAAACCATCATGCTGCTCTTTACAAAAATCAACACTTTGCTAATTGGTCTTATTATACTGTAAATTAGAGGTCTTTCATAATTTTAGATCCTCTCAGAAACTGATCCATGGTACACTTGGGCCAAATGTGTATAAATGAATTAAAAAAAACAAAAAACAAAACAAAACAAAAAAAAAATCCCAAAGCTCCAAACAGGTCTCAGGGAGAATTATAGATAGATATTTAGACATTCCTCAAAATGCGAGATGCACCACCCATTGACGGACATCTGTGATTAAAATGAATTCCAATGTGTCCATTTTCCTGCTTTTTTAGTTCACACACTTGATCACACATTTAAAAAACACATTTTTTCTCCTATGATGATTTACAACAATACAAGACCTTACCTGACTTGATTAGACATCATATAATTTAGACCCAGCTTGCCCTGGGCTCCTGGGTTGGGTCTTATAGTTACAAGGAACCAAGAGGAGCCCTGAAAATCTCTACTGTGGCTCTCGCAGACAGTTGCATTCAGTAGGACTCAAAGAATGTGAACTGTCCTGGTTTAGAAACTATTCTTTCTACCTTCCAAAAATGTTGCCAGTGTTCACTGATGGTAAAGTTTGCCTCATATGGATCTGAAAAAGAGTCCCTCAAGGGTCAATTTTAGGTCTGCACCAGTTTTGCCTGTATCTCCATAATATCAGTTCAAAGATAAAACATTATTAGTTTGACTTCTACATTGTGACTTCTTGCCTGCCTTTAGATATATGCAAATTTGATTTTCAGGCTACAACTAACTCTCATGATCATTAACTGGTATCAAATGTGAAAAAGACTGATGCATACTCTCTATTATCACTTTACAACACAAACCTTTGTTAATTGCTCCAGACTTTTTGCCCTTTTTGCTCCGAGTAGAACGTCACCCTCAAATGAACTTTCGGTTCAGAAATTCTTAACTCCCCTTTACTGATCACATCTGATGGCATTTGTGTTCTTTGAGAGAGAGATGAGAAATGGAGGTTAAGTGCAGGATTCACAGAACTGAAAAAAAGACAAATGAACAAAGACTGTAAGATAAAATGTCCTAAATACCCCTGCTATTCATCCTATTTTACCATCATGCATCTGAATCTCTCCCCAGCATGTGGGTCTCTCATTAGTGTCTCCTTCTTCCTGTTATCTTTGTTTCTTTGTCATTTCCTGCCCTGACTTTTTATTCTTTTCTTTTTCTTCCTGTATTCGCCTCATAATATTTCTTTATTTGCCTTTTGTTCCCTTTGGTTAGATCCATTCCTCCATTTCTCTCTTGTTTACTCTAATCCATTTCTCTCTCTCAATCCATGGATCTGGGACATTTAGTCTTCATCACTATCACTTTCATCTATATTTGCAGGCTTATCTGCTACTTTGTCACCCTCCCTCTGCCCCTGTGTCCATTTCTGGGTAAATTTGCTCTGTTACCATCTACCCCTACTTTCTCCCCATCTATTTGTTTTTAACTTTTTTATCCTACCCTCCCAAGAAACCAAAGAAAATGTTACATAAATATTTCATTTATGTTATTTACCTGTTGTATATGTACTCGTTTAGCTCAGTGCGAGAATCTCTACTGTGTCATTTACAGTGTCATTTCTCCCCATACACAGCTGAGCAGAGGAGAGACAGGTGGACAGCATCTTATGTTAAGTGCAATAAAAGCCTTCTAACTGTTACAAATCCTCCTAAATCCAAAGATGGACAGACGTCAACCCCAAACGTCTGAAAGTCAGGCCAAAACAACCTTTTCTTAAACGCGGTGGTGAGCAGCTCTCCTGCTGTTGCAGCTACAAAGAGAAGCCAAAGCCCACCCCTCTCAAAGCTGTCAACCCAAGGGAAACACTGATCTCCCTCTACACTTTCCTTTGTGCTTCCCTCAAAGACAAGGACATGGAATCAATTTCAATGATACTTGTAGTCCATAGTTCCCTCTCAGTCCTCTCTCTCTCTGACTCTGGAGCTGCAGAAAGTGAGTCCACTTCCGTCAGAGGTTTCTTCCTGTTAAAAGGGAGTTTTTCTTCTCCACTGTATCAGATCATGGTAGGAACTGTTGGGTTTCTTATAATATTGTATGGTCTTAAACTTACTTTGTAAAGTGCCTTGAGATAATGTATTTGGTGCTATATAAATAAAACTAAATTGAAATCCTTGCCATGAGTAAATACCTGTCAGAAATAAATGGCCCTGAGCCAGGATGAGTCTTATATCCTTGAATCTTTTGTTCTCACCACTGTTGCTCATGTGTTTCGGTAGAAATGTCTTTTCTTGAAGATATCAATGACATCATTAAGGATATGACTGACCACTGACTGGGTTTGGCAGAGGAGTCATGGTCAAAAAGAGAAAAAATATTAGCCAACATGAAAGTGAAGGCGTCGGTATGCAAATGAAGTGCTTGTCAGATTGTCAAACAAAATCTGAAACTCTGCATTACCTCCTTATATTTTTCAAGTCGAAATTGGGCTGGTCACTGTTGGTAACTTTCCAAAACAACAATCACGCCCATTCCACACAGTGATTTGTACCACCAATAGCTTGTCTTAGTGAAAGCGTGGTCAATTGGAAAACTTTTTCCTTTAGAAATGTTTCAGAACGCTTTAAACTCATTTCTTTTAAGTCTGACTATTGACGCCTTAAGAAAGGATGTGATCTTGGCAGTTCCAGAATCAGTTCCTGGAGGTGCTTTAATTGCACATCTTGATGTTTTTCTTCACAGAATGATAAAAGTCTTGCCGCACATTGGACTCCAGTCAGGGAAGGAGGAGGTAATGCAGATGTGGGCTGATGAAATAGAATCTTTTAGTGAATATGTTACATGTGGGTAACAAATTAGAGCAAATCCACCAATCTAAATGACAAAGCAGGTGATTGCCTTCTGGAGCATTGTCTCATTTGGTATCCCTATTGTGTGGATGACATTGCTTGTCAGCATCATCCAAAACAGTTACATGGTAGTTGAATCAAGAATGATCAATATGACTAAATCATTGTGATTGTTGAAAGAAACCAACATTGACAGTTTGTATGGTTAGGGAAACAGTTGCTGATTGCAATGGTGTTCCACCATAAGAGGCCCTTATTGGGAAACCATAATCATAGTTTGTATTAAGTGAATAAACAAATGACTAATGCTTTTTTTTGTAATGAGGACACTCTGTTAGTAACATAGGAGAATGATGTATTGTGACTCTTATTTATTCTGCGTGTGCGTAATGTGGATTCCATAAGTTTGGGACATGGTAATCCTCTTCGCTTGCAAGTAATTTTACATTCAGGTATAATGCCTAATTAATAATTAATGCCTAACTAATACATTTATTTTCGAGACATGCATGCTTGCAAACCTTCCCAAGTCCATTGTGTATGCCCAGCTGTGTGCAGCAGGGACGAGTAAAGGATCGTGCCAGGGCTATCCGTCATAGGCTTGATCAATGCCAGCCTCGCCTTGCCAAGTC
The DNA here is from genome assembly GCF_002260705.1 of Seriola dumerili. Classification (NCBI taxonomy): domain Eukaryota; kingdom Metazoa; phylum Chordata; class Actinopteri; order Carangiformes; family Carangidae; genus Seriola; species Seriola dumerili. The sequence continues at coordinate 3,109,539 of NW_019174576.1, read as the reverse complement.
TGGGGAAGCCAACTTGTACACAACGGCATGCTTTAAAAAATTAGCTACACAGAGAACGCAGCCCACTGAGGGACAGTGAGAGATATCAAGGGAGCTAAAGAGACAAGACGAGAGCGGGAACAAGAGAAAGAGAGAGGGTGAGATGCCTGCTGTTGCCACCTGCCACCCTCAACCCTCTCCACCGAGCTCTGTCTAAAACCGCACTTGACAAATGAGTAAAGGGACGCAGAGCATAGGCAAAGTCCCTGAGCTACAACACTAACAATGCACATACACCATTCCATAGAGAGGTAGGGGGTGAGTGTGTGTGGATGTATGTGTGTGTGTGTGTGTGTGTGTGTGTGTGTGTGTGTGTGTGTGTGTGTGTGTGTGTGTGTGTGTGTGTGTGTGTGTGTGTGTGTGTGTGTGTGTGTGTGTGCAAGAGAGAGAGAGAGAGAGAGCCATGGCAACAGAGTGGGAGAATGAGAAAAAAACATTGGGCTGGAACGTGCGAAAAGAAAATGAACTTAGAAAAGAAAACAATAGAGAAGATTTTAAGTGATTCATTCATTTTCAAATCACATTTTAAATAATTTAGAAGCAGAAGAAAGAACTGTATAGTAAAATAGAATGTGCAGTGGGTCTGCAGTTTTTCTCTTTTAGCAAAACCTCCTGCTGTACAGTATACTGTACATATACTTAAAAATAGCATGAGTTGTATGAAGCTCCAAAAGCAACACAAGTTACGACAAGTTATCTGACGAAGTCAAAAATGTAACTTAGTATATCAATAAATAATACAGCCGGTAAAACAATTAAAATGGAAATATATACTGCTTACATTAATGTTCAGTCTGTCTTCCCTTTACTACCATTCAATGGATAAAATAAATTACAACCTATTTCATTTTTCTCTTACTCTCAATAAGAGGTCAATCCAACCTTGTCGTAAATTGAAAGCACATTTTAGGGTCTCTCAACTTTGAACATTTTTCAGTGTCAAAGTTCAAAGTTCAATGAGATGAGACTTTGCTGTATTGGGACCATTTTTTGAGTGAAAGATAATATTTCTCATGTCCTGCCTCACTGAAATAGTACTCTAAAGTTTGAAACCATTTAAACCACATTTCCATTCTGTGACTCAGTTAGGATTGACCCCAGTTTTCTGTAGCAGTATTCATGCTATATTTTACTTTGTTGTGTCCTGTCATTACTTGTTATTTGCTGGTGCAATGTGCCAGTTTCCACACAGTGATAGTCAAGGTCTTTTGTTCTGCCGCACAAAGGCAGCTCATATCAATCGTACCGATTTGATGTCAGGCTAAAAATGATGTTGCTGGTTTGACAGACAACCATTTTCAAGCCAAAAAAACATTTCACAAACACATCAAGCGTCTAGTGTCTATTTATAAGAGTGTTTGTTTTGTTTTCCCATGTCTCCCATCTAGATAAATTCTTTCCTGATAAGTAGAGAGACTGCCTGACATTTCACAATGTACACACACAAGCCGCAAAAGGGGTCACACAGTCTACTGCCTTCCTTTAAACCCCTCCTAATCTGAATATTTAACGTAGGGAATAACATCTCTGCCACCTCCCATTTGCCCTTCATCATGACATGTTGTGTCAGTGCATGCTCAGCCTTGTATTTTTATGTAACTGTCATTCTGCCGCCTCTCTCTCTCTCTCTCTCTCTCTCTCCTTTTACAACTTGCACAAATAACATCTGGCACTCTGCCTGATCTCCAAGGATGTGATGATTAAGGCCAAATGCCAACCCTATTTCTCCACTGTCCACCATGTCTGCAACCTTATTCTTACTTACACACAAGCATTTCCATGACAGCTTTTTGCATTGATGACAATACATTTACACACTTTTCATGTAATATGATAAAAAAAAACTAAAAAAAAACTAAGTACTGTATGTATTACAAATCAATCTCAAATATTTCCAGCACAGCTGCACCCAACTTCAGCCTGAGTGGAGATTTATGTAGAGTTGAAGTGGGGGTGCAGAGGCGGAGATGTGAGGCAAGGATACTGCATGAAGTGAAAGGGACAGGAGCTTGCTTGTACTGTGACAAGGTAGTTACCTGCTAATTGCATTTAAAATCACACTCCTTCCTCATAAGTTCTCCTCCTGAGAACAATAACAATGCACAGTAAGTGGCCTCTGCAAATGTTTATATTCAAGTGACAGAGCCCTCTAGTGGACAGTGGGATTATGACTATTGTCCATTGAGAGCGAGGGAGGAATTGTTACAGAGCCACAAAGTCAGCAGAGGGAGGGGGTCAGGGTGGTTGGGGGAGTCATCCAAACATGGCAATCTACCATGTTTACTGTTTTCTACCAGAAGTCAACCTTTTCTCATGATTATTCCTCAAACTTACTATAACACAGTAGTACTTTAACTCATACTACAATGTTTTTCTAACCTTGACAAAGTACTTATTTTAACCCAAACCATGATCTTTCCTTAAACCCAACTAGACATTTGTGTTGGCAGGTCATAACATTTTCAATAGTGATTTGTAACAGTTTTGGGAAGCACACAGAAGTGATTTTTACCTGCTGAAACAGGCATCAGATTATACGCATTTTTTTATGAAGAGCAATTACTAATGACATATTTTGTCATTTAATTTGTAGGACTTTTGGGAATAATGCATTGTCTTTCAGCAGTCTGAATTCAAAAATATCGTAATAGTAGTGGTACTGATCTGCAGAAAAACGTCAACTACATGGATGTTAAAGATGGTGGTGATTTGCAGCATGTTGCAGTTTGTACAACATGTATGTACTGAATCCTAAAAATGATGTGTCCTTATTTTTAGTCTTTAGGTCACTGCCAAGTTTCTCCTCTTCTCTGTGTAGGTGAGTGAGGGAGGTGTCGAATGAAAAAATAAGAACATCAAGAGAGAAAAATGAGCTGCCAACCAGCAGCCTTTTAGCTAAGCAATCATCATCCAGCAGGGATGGGATGGACACGAAGGTCGCCCGCACAGTGAACAATAACAGTATACGCTGTTGACACCATGAATACACAAACACACACCGTTCAGTTTTGCCCTTGTTTCAGATCTTCATACACCTAAAGCAGATCTGAGTCAAGGGAAGCAAGGGTCTTTTAGTTCAAATAATGTAGCCGTGTCTGTGGGCACTTAGGAAAGAAAGATGACTGCAGATGTAATGGTTATCCTGCTGAAAGAAACATAGAAAGGAAGAAGGAAAAGAAAGAAAGAAAAGAAGTCTCCCTCTACAGACCAGGGCCGTAGAAAGCAACACGTCACAACTTTGTTTTTCTTATATTAAAGGTTGTTGTAATCTCCAGTTGGCATCAGTGTGCCAAGACACGTAGCAATGTGCCAGTGAAGCTAGCGAACATGGATCTAAACAATACAAACTTTAAAAGAAAAAGGCTTTGCAAAGACTTTATGTGAAAGAAATTATTGAAAATTTGAAAATGCCTTTCAGCTACTAAGTTCAGGAGGTGTCATTAACTCTCTTGCTTAAAGGCTTTTACTGTGAAGCAGCAGCAGGAAAGGAATAATAGGTTGTAGATACCAGACCAGACAAAATGTATAGTGTGAAACTGACAAGCATAAAATAAAAAAATCCTGAACACACCAAATTATGTTAAAAGAACAAAAGGTAGTTCAGACACCAGCTTAATGGAGCTTTTAACTTGCAGATAGTTACTTCTATAAATGATCATTCTTCAATTGAAATGCAGCTTCACAATTATTTACTGATATGCTGGAAGTCTCTCTTAAATTATTTAAATATTGAATATTTAAATAATGCATCCTCCTCTGAATATTTAAATAAATGATAATAAATTTATAAGGACTCTTCAAAGACCTTTATTAAAAGGTAAAACACTGAACTTCTGAACTCATCATGTTTTCATCTCTATCTGCTTTGCTTTGAAATGTAGCCTTAGACCTCAAGAGAACAGGTGCTACAGTACATTTGCAGCCCCAGTTTTATACACACATGAACATTTTAAAGCCACTCTCTTTATTAGAGATATATCAAACACACATAAAATACAAACAGAATCCTACAGTAGTCTGAATACACAGATTGTCACAGTCTGGACCATCACCCCAGTTTTTCCTCTTGTTTCTCTGGTGTTTGCCTTTCCCTGTCTGTCTTTGTGTGTGTGTGTGTGTGTGTGTGTGTGTCTGTGTGTGTGTGGGGCATGGTGTTCCCCTCTCTCTCTCTCTCTCACCACCAATTTGCCAGCACACCTGCTACTCATCAGCTCATCAAGCCAGCAATATATATATATATATATATATATGTACTGTACATATATATTCCCCGGTCCTGCATCCACTCTTCACCAGATTGTTGTATTCACCAGTCCGGATCACTGCCTGACAGCTTACCTGTTCCAAGTGCCACGCTCCCACGACCCAGCTTCTTCACACCATCCTCCAGCCTCCCAGACCTCCTCTGCTCCTCCACTCATTTCCCCAGCCAGCCAGGACGGCCTCACCCACCCACTCCACTCTGTTCCTCTGTTGCTGACAGAACGATCTGGTCGTCTAAACTCGGCAGAACGTAATTATGATGTGGGGAACCGGAACTATTGGTTGTGAAAGTTGCCCTAGAGGAACGAAGAAATTGGCTGGAGGGGCTGAACCTTTCAGAGTCTGGACTGATCGCACGAACTGGTCAATTTGATTTCAATTAAACCGACTGCCTGGGCTCTAAAAAAATGTGAAACCTGATGCTCTCGCGCAGGAAATCCCTTAAGACCTGGACACCATCCTTCCTGGATGGAGGCCCAGTGAACTCAATCACACCCACGTAATGGTCCGACTTTGTTCTCAAATGCTGTAGTGAATGCACATGTCCCAGTTCGCCTGCCATCAAGGAGTTGGTCACACCCTCTCCCTCCTTAAACGATGCTTCTGGTTGCCCACCATGGATGCTGACACTCGAGCATATGTGGCAGCATGTACTGCGTGTGGCTGTGCCGGACAACTTCGCCCCTTGCCGGTACCAGGATGCCCTTGAATACATTTTGGCTTAGAGTTTGTCCCAGGGCTGCCTGTGTCACAAGGTAACACAATCATTATTACTGTGGTTCAGCAGTTCACTTCATGGCTCTTTAAAAACATTTTGAGAAACCGCAGATCTCTTTGTAAAATATATCTTCTGTCTTGTTGGGATTCCCCAAGACATTGTTTCCAACAGAGGAACCCAGTTCACCTCCCTTGTTTGGAAATCCTTCTGTCAGGCTCTCCTTCCTCAAACAAATGGGCAAACAGATCTCATAGCTGTCCTTCATTGCATTACCGACTCCAGTCCATGCTCCTGGAGCGCCCACCTACCCTGGATTGAATATGCCTACGACTCTTTACCAGCTCTGCTACTGGTATGTCATCCTTTGAATGTTCTTTATGTTATCAACCCCCTTTGTTTTCTTACCCAGGAGCAGGAGATTGCTATTCCATCCCATCTTTGTAGGGAGGGATACACGCTCTGCCCTTCTTACCTCTTTTGACGGGAACAAGCACATCACTGACTGAGAGTTTGGCTTTCTGCTAGAGACATTCCGTTAAAGTCAGACTCTAAAAATCTTTCTCCTCACTATGTTGGTTCATTCCTTGTAATGTGTATATTGTTGCACTCGTTTTAGTCCCGACCGCAAATCAAGTTTCCCACTTTGGAAAATAAAATGTCTGAATCTGAATCCTTGCAGACATTGTTATCAACCCCTCTGTGGTTGAACTGAAGTTAACTGAGTCCATGACAATTCACTCTACTTTCAACATGTCACAGGAACCTGTCTCCACCAGTCCTTTGTGCCCGCCTGCTGATCCCCCTTCCTCCCGCCTGGGTTGTGGATAATAGCTTAGCTTTCACAGTCTGGTGGCTGTTGGATGTTCGTCGTCGAGGCAGAGGGTACCAGTGCCTCATTGGCTTGGAGGGATACCGCCCGGAGTGTACATAGATTCCGCGTCACCTCATCTTGGACCCCTCCCTGGTCCAGGATTTCCATCGTGTCCATCTGAACAGACTAGGAGGTTCAGACTCTCCTTTGGTCTGCCCAAACCAAACCAGCTGTTCGCTTCCCTCTCTGCCAACACTCAGCTCAGCCTTCAGCCTACTATCTGCACCCCCCCCCCCCCCCTTCACAAAGACCCCCACTCACTTTACAACTAGCAAGAAACTTACATTAAATGTGCTAGTGTCCTGCCCTTGGGTTCCTCTGTCCCTTGTGACACAGATAGCACCCCAGTTCAACCAGAACAAAAGCTTCTTTTGTACAAATTTGTTCCTCCCTCTCTCTCCCACACATCCTGCACTCCCAAATTAAACTGTTTCTGTCTTCTCCTCCACTCTCTACCATACTGAATAGATTTCCCTTTTTGTTTATCTGAAGGGGGTGCTGAGTAGTAGGTTGATCTTCTCCTGCCTGGCAGTACTTGTAAACCAAGTGTAATTTCACACTTATGAGATGCCAAGGTACGGACGTACCAAAATCAAGTGTCTTCATTTAGAACTGGTCCTCCACAAACGATAATGAAAGTGTCAGTGTGCATTGTGTGATTTGTAAACTGTGACAGCTATCCTACAGTGCTGACAGCTGTGGTGAACCGGTGGCATTTAAAAGCAATGAGTGTGTTCCTCCTAACTGAGGGTTATTTTAAAACAGTCCAATCTCTTCGCTGAGATAGAGATCCTAATTTGGCAACAGCTTACATAAGCAGCATGTATTTTATCTGACTTCTAGAGAGAAGTGATTATAGAAGAAAGACTAAGTTCTAACTTTTATCGCAATAGAAGAAAAAAAGAGGACTTTAATTACACAGTATGTATAATTAACAGAGGATGTATCATATTTTACATTTTATTTTTTCCATCCTGCTTTTGACCTTCACGTGCCTTTTTTTATTTTCCTACCACACCTTGAATTTTTTGGAAAACTGCTCTGAATGTGCAAAGCTGAACAGCAAAGAGAAACAGTTTCAATGTTTCTGTGGCTTTTTCTCAAAAGAAGGTTTTTTCATCACATCTGCTGTGTTGGGAACTCAAAGTAAAGACAGAAGTGATTGTTCCTGCAAAGTCTGTTCATCGACAGAGAATATAATTAAACACTATCAGGCTTTGATCGTCGCAGCTAAAATGGATGGTGACTTTTTTTTTTTGCTTTACCTACCTAATGACCCTGGTAATTTCATCTGCTGTGCCAGCTGAGTGACTGACAGCAGCTGGCTTTACAGTTGCTTAGCAACAGTGTTCTGCCCTCTGATTTAAGTCAGTAAAATAAAGTTAATGCAGCATAAAGCTGGAAATCAAAAAAGGAGAGAGCTTGTCTAGATTTAGAAAAAAGAAAACTACAGTAAAAGCAGATATGGAAACTTTGGAGGTTGAAAGGGAAGCAGTAGCTGCTTAGGTAAAGGCTGAGGTATTAGAGGGAGCTACAGCTATGTATGTGTGTGCAATACCAAATCCAGCTCAGTACTCAAGCTTGTGCTTTGTCATCGCATGATGAAATCTTTTTGTGTGAAACTTCCCATGCTGCAGACGTGCGACTCTGCGTGGCCACAGAGGAAAGGCAAATGCACAATGTCTTCATATTTCGTATGAATGCTAGTCTGCATGCTTTTGCCAAATAAACATACTCATCTGACACATGAGGTACTCTGTACTCTGACGGCAGAAGTATCGGCAATAATCAATGCAAGGCCACAGGTCTCTATTGGATCGCTCCTCGCCAATCCTGCTTTCCCCTGCCAAGTTCTTCACCCCAAAGCCAAGCCTATCTGCTCCACCAAGAAACTTCACTGAAATGCCAGCGGAGACAAGTACAAGCACTTGCCAATGAATTCTGGAGCCATTGGAGAAATTAAAACAATAACACTCCTCAGTCAAGATGCAAGTGGCACTGGAAACATCACAACCTGCAACCCGGAGACACTGTGCCGTTGAAATGAAGTCACCAGAACAAATGGCCACTTGCTCTGATCACATCAACCTTTCCAAGTAATGACGGGAAGGTTCTCAAGGTTGAATTGAAATGTGCTGTGTATTGTGGGATAGGGAACCCCAGTAGAACACCTAGCAGCTATACCAGTACTTCTGTATGTGCAGACATCTCAAAAAGCAAATTGTACACTTTACATTTTACTAAAAAGAAGACACTGCAATTGAGGAAGCTGTCATGAACCCTCCTCGACTTATGTGTGTGGTGTTAACTTTCGTCGTGATGTGGTTCATATGAGACTGAGGAGATAAACTGTTTAGTTTTGGCTGAGGTGATTTTGTTCTGAAGTAACAAAGACCACAAATGAAAGACCACCAAGGTGCACAGCTTAGCACTCGTGCACTATTTATATACAATTCAGGTTACCAGATTTTATATGGTTTTTACGGGCTTTTATTCTCACCATGAAAAGGTTTCTTGCTATCTGATGAGTTTCTATTTTCAACATTCTTCTCTTGTATTTCATGAGCTGTTGAGTGACTCAAATGCCTCCATTGATCATCCAGAACTGTAGCCAGCAATTTCAACCTTGATATCTTTGGATAGTTCAAAGCAACAGAAAGAAGCATCAATGTAGTAATTTTATCAAGTTATTACATTATTATTATTACATTTAGCTATAGTTTGATAGTCTGTTGTAGAATTATTTGATTATTTGTCTCTTAAGGTTTCTGTGCATCTGCCAACTTACAGATGGAAACAGCTGAATGTTGTTTTGGTACATTGAATTTTGCACAATGTGTTTTCTTTTTCCACTTTTCCTTGCCTTTTGGCTTGCTTTGCACTTTGAACTGTGAATACTCTCACACTGTTACATAATTTGGAAGCCATTCATTTTGCTATATATATTGTCACTGGTATAAGTAGGAATAATGATGATGGTCCTACCTTAGCAATGGTTTCATGGAACTTGAAAAGTGGGTCCAGGGTTTTTGGTGATTCCACAGAAAACTGGGCCTCGGACAGGAAACTGGTCGTCTGAGGTAAAAGAGTAAAGAAAAAGCAAATGTCACATATCAAACCACAACAGCATCATTTAAATCTCCATCCCCTGTGATTGCTTTTCAAGTCAAATCATTATCTCATTCAGAAATCTTTTCATTATTGTGGGAGCACGGTGATTACAAAGTTCAAGCAGAAATCTTCACTTTTCTTATCTTTCCTATTCTAGTTTGTTCTATTCTCTTCTAAGAGTGGAAAATAGTGGAGTGACCTGGCAAGCTTTTGACAGGAAACAACACTAAAGGCTCTCAAGGCCACAGAGCTGCCAGGACGTTTTGTTCTGCTGTCAGATATGCACATACACATGTGCACACACGCACACACTGTCCCAGATGCTGACACAAAGTCATGTAACCATGACTGCACACACCCGAAAACTACCTCGCTGTCACCTCAGCATACTCTTAATATCCCAGAACAAAGCAAGGCATTGTGACTTCAAAGCAGTAGTGCTGCTTTAGTAGAAGAATTTTTTTCTCGGGAGTCAAATTAAGTAGCAGACAGCTAAGAATATCAAACATAGCCTGGAACAACAAATATCTGACGACTTCTGTAGTATTTAACTAGTTTCAGACACACTGTCTCTGCCATAGTAACATTCTTCTTTACTTTGGAACAAGGTTGGTCAAAGTTTATAATAATGGTGATGATAATTATTTATTTCTTGTACATAGGCTTATAATGTCTGCTGTGTTTGTTTTATGTTCCAACATATGTATTGAAAACCTATTCTTGTAAAGGGCAATCAAGGTTTCCATTTATTAAGTTATCACCTTATATAAAATTCTACTTCCTGTGATGGAAGAGTAAGACTGACAGACACCTGGGTTTTGACTTGTCTATTCTGCTTTCAGATGTATGTGCACTCAGACCTGTCCACTAGACATTTACATGTTCTGGTAAAACTGCATTAATACTAGACTTGGACATTTGCTCAAGAAACCTGGAAGTTGTAAATTGCTTTCAAAAGTTGCATATACAGTCAAGCTGCCATTTTGTGTGGCTGTATTTTAGCGTGAGCAGCTCGCCTCGGCATCTCTCATTGTGCTGTCTGTTTGATAATTATGGCCTAACCACAATCTTTTCTCATCCTTGAAATTGTCATAGTTGTCATGTGCAAGTATTGTATAAAGTGCAAAATTTTAAAGTTGCTGTCAATGAACATTTTACACATGCAATATTGACATTTTTACCAAAATTTTTTGCCAACTGCTGCTCCTAGGTTCAAAAGTCACTTTCAGTTCTTAAAATGATCAAATGTTAATCTCACAGCCACAATTGCATAAAAGTTGTGCAAACTTCATCTGCTGAGGAAGATGGTTCGATGTGACCATATACACATATACTAATGTAATGTCACTGTTGTCCAGTGATAGGGCTGTTTTTAGACCAGCTAGCTGTGCTGTAATCCATGTTACATGAAAATCTACTGCCATCACTATCATTGATATTTGTGTCAACATTTTCCAGTTTGTGCTTGCTGACAACATCAACATACCCTGACCCACAGATGTTGCTATAAATGCATAAATTACTTCAGCACATGCACCGTGTTGAAATGTCATTATCACCGCATTTTAAAATGTACAGTGTGCTAGCTCACAAAATTAGAGTTGAAGCTGCCCAGAGCCGAGTGTGAACCAAGTAGAACCAAAATGAGCATTATCTTGCACAGGAAGGGACCCAAAATTCATAAAATCAAGGCACAAGTACCATGTGCAGTTATCTGGTCACTGAAAGGAAAACACTTCAACTTTGAAGGAAATAGTTACTTGCCTCAGCTCAGAAAAGAAGCTCAAATGTGGGATGCACCTAACCACACACAACTCAACCAGACAATATGGCACGTATGGGGAATAAAAGTTTTAACTTAATAATTCACATACTTATGCATTCCAAGAAGCCACAAGGAGAACGTTTTATGAAGCCTTTTTTGTGTGCTGCCTCTGAATAAATGTGTGAATTATTGAGCTCAACATCTGCCTCAGAATATGTTGTGGATGTCAAGCTGAATATGTGCAGCATTTCCAAAAAAGTCTCACCTCCTACATTCAGAGGAGAAGAATTGAAATCGAACACATGGTTATGTCTCTGGTGCGCTCTCACAAAAAGCCATGGCTTCAAGTGCTGTTGGAACTCAGGAGATTTCTGCAGCTGTCACTTCCTGTGGTCAAGCAGTGTTTGTCTGCAGCGGTTTAAAATCAGGATCACTGAAGATGCAGATACCCACATGCACACAGTATATGCGTTAAAAAGATGAGGTGGGTGCACACACGCACCCACACTCGCACTAATAACTCATTGCTCAGTTTTAAGCATTTTTGTAATTATTACTCTTTGAGAGCAGCATTTAGTTACTTCACTGTTACTCTGCTGATGTATTATTACCCAGAGGTCCATAGTTAAAGATCTTGACATGACCATCAATCTAACTTTTACTATAGCAAAAATGGCTAACGCTAAAGGGCTAGTTAATGCATTTGCACATTCAGAATATTAATTTCTCGAGACTTCTTGTAATCACTGAAACTGAATGTAATATGTCTTATTTAAAGTTCCCCACCAGATATGTTTTAAACTATGTGAAAAATACTTTACATCTGCACTTACTTCTTCACTCAGAAATTCTCGATCATTTTGATCATTCTGATTCAGATTTTTTTGATCTTGATCTTTTTGTGTCTCTGTATATCTGTACGTATATGTGCTTATATGTAATTTTGCTGATTCCAATATAGTACAGTAGAGTGCCATTAGCTATGGACACATGGTGCTAAGCAGCGGGCCAAATCTAGCACTCTGTTCTGTACTTCACAGGGTCAGGATGAAAGACTGAAACAAAGAGAACTATACCAAGGATCAAAGATACCTGAGTTCCATTCACTTTGTACTTAGATCCCTTTGTACCGCTTATCTACCTCTCAGTTCTTCACAGTGCAGACCCTCTCTGCCCCTTGATCTCAGCACTTAGACTTGCTCTTGCCTTTCTCTTCTTTCTCTTGCTGGGTATTTCAATTTTCCTAATTTGACTAAAATACTATCCTGCATTTTTTTATCAAACTGATTATCTGATGAATGATCAATGTAGACTGAAAATAGTCATTTAAAAAAAAAAAAATTAACATCACAAAACATTACACCATGACAATAAGTGCATGCTGTGCAAGGGTCACTGGTTTGCAATTAAAGATGACCAGAGGAAGTGTATACTAATGAGGGGGTAAGGAATGAAGAAGAGTGCACATGTTCAATCCTGAGAACTTCATAGTCAAAAATATTTTACAATTAGGTGTCATGGTGGCTCAGTGGTTAGCACTGTTGCCATCCCGGAAAGGGGGAGTCTCTTGCTACCTTGTCTTTACTGTGTGGAGTTTGGATGTTCTTCCTGTGTTTGCATCGGTTTCCTCTGCGTTCTCCCCCGCAGTCAAAGGACATGCAGATGAAGTACACTGGATACTCTAGGTGTCTCTCACCCAGTGTGGGCAGAGATAGGATGCTGGGTAAATGAGTGTCCTGAGAAAGATTACTTGTCAGCCATAGGTGACTACTTTGTTTTTGCTCCATCTTTGTTCATAACTGCTCCTGCAATTATTTACTCTTTTTTATTTGTCTCTCTCTCTCTCTCCATATAAATGACACACTCTGATTTGATCAGGATGGTGCACTTGTTTTTGTAGTAAGACTATTGAATTTATACTTGCTTTAAAGGTTGACACCAACACTTCCACACATAATTTATTGGGAAGTATAAGTGAGCAGTGGATATATTTTCTGAAATATTATAAATATGTTGTTTCCATGTTAGTTTATGATCAATCACACCCCCAATGAATTTTTTAGTTCAATATCACTAGTAAACCATGAATTTAGTTTTCTTAACGTTAAGTGACAATTAATTAATATCAAACCAAGTTTTAAGAATTTCCAGCTCCCTTTCAACAGCATACAAAAGTTGCTTTAAATTTCTCTCAGAGCAAAATAACTTTTGTATCATCTGCAAAAAGGACAAATTTGAACAAATCAGTAGCATTACCACTATCACTAATGCATGAAAAGTTTTGGACCAATCACAGATCCTCGGGGTACTCCACAGGTGACCTGTGTGTAGGTCATGTCTTGGCACTATGTCTTTAAAAGGCTACATCTCCCACACAGTTCTTTATATCAGTGGAAACTTACTCAAATTAAAGCTTGAACTTTGATGTAGTATCTATGATTTTATTTCAAGTTGAAGTTGCTGAAGCAAGAGCCTGAAGAACAAAAAATGTGTAACTGTTATAAATACGTATGTTACCTTTTGTTTTTCTGACATCACTCGGTTTTTCCTTAGTCACTTCGAACATCAGAGGATATACAGTGCTGTATGTTGTAGAGAATACAAAGGTCTGTGATTTTGGGCTGTATAAATAAAACATATTTGACTTTGGCCTGTGTTTTGATGAAAGTGGTTCTGTGTAGAAGAGATATGGATATGCTAAGAATCCAGTCCTGCTGCTGTTTGTTAATACCTTTTTGGCAGCTTGATTTGCTGACAGCATAGCCTTCATATTATATATAAACATATAATATATATAATATATACAAATATAATCACCACTAGTAACAATATCATTTCTGTTGCAATTCAACATGCTGATGCTGCTGGAGAAGACACCAGCTATTCAAATAAACTGTAACAACTGCTGGCACAAAATGACTTCAGAAACACTCTGCCCTCTCTCTTCCTCCCTCTCACACACGAAGACACACACGCGCGTGCCTGCGCACGAACGCACGCACGCATACACAAAACGTTTAGTCAATCTTAGCCTTTCTGATACACATCAGTTGTGAAGTGCCTCTTGAGCATGAAGGACAACTAGAATAGCTTTTGTCCGACAAAGATGTTCCACAAATCACTCAGGAATATCCATTTGTGTAACGTTTATATATACAAGATTTCAAACGATAATATAGCAGGAAACAACTACTTTCTATGTAAAGATATAGTGGAGTATAGGTAAAGTACACACACCCTCTGTGTGTGCGTGTAATCAGAGCTTCTCTGTGTTTTGTTCCGGTAGCCGCGCTGGCCGCACGTACGTATTAGTGCGTGTGTGTGTTAGTGCAAGTGAAACCATTGGCACTCCTTACATTTATAAAGACACAGGAACCGCCCTCACTTAAGATGGCAGAGTGCAGTAGCAGCGTTCAGGTCCAAAGTACGAGCTGTTAAAGGGCTCAAACTTTCCTGCTCCTCGATGTGTAAGCAACTTGATGGCTACATAATGTTACATGTCTGTTTTCACTAGAGACCAGCTACCCTAGCATGATTACATTAGCTAACTTGCTCTTACTGACATTATGAATTCGCTCGGCAAATGTTGCTATCGCTAGCTGGCCGTGGCAATGCGTGGGCTAATGGCATTGGCTGGATTCTTCATTTTTTTGTTGGCTCTCATGGACACGTGGTAACTTTATTCAGTTGTGCTTCTCGTGGTGTGTTTAGGGGCCTCTTTCGATTGGGCTTCACAACACCTTGCTGAGAACATGTAAGGAGGAGGAGGTGTGGCCGACGAAGCATTTGTTTTGGTCTGAGATGCTGCGACATGTAGTGGCAGGGAATCTCATATGTACAGTATATAACCTTTAAGACTGTTTACTCCTAGAGCCCAGTGTAAGCTGAGTGGTAAATCTAATGGACACTTTCCATTCAGATCTTACAATGAATGTAATCCTGCATTGACATTAACAATATCATTACTTCATCTGACCGTGGGAACCTCTAAGCTTCTTAGTCCTATTATTCCATTATTATTTTATACAGGTGAACCACATTGGAAAAGAGGCAATAAACCTCATTGGCATTGTTATTTCTTTGTTTCTTCCTATGTATTATACTGCAGTTCGATTTCCATTACAGTCACAGCCAGCCTTGCAGCCTTGTATTGGCTATAGACAGTAATGTGCTTGCAGATGAGTGTCTGGAGTGGGCCGCTTATGGGCAGAGATCAGCAGTGTTTGGATGTTGTTACATAGTTGCTGGTTTGGAAATCATTTCTTTGACAAAATATTACTTTTGGCACCAAATGATACCTAGATAAAATACAAACAGGAGAAAGAGGTGGATGAGATGAAGCAGATGTATAGCTACACCAAACCAATACTCACTGAGTAAAATCATCAATCAAAAGCCCTCATAAAATATAAAACATCTTCATTGTCCTATTTTGACTACAAGACATATGTCATATGAAAATTCTCCTAAGATGTATTAGCTTTCCTGAAGAACAAATCAATACCAGTTTTCTCTGCCACAGTCTGGTCAGAAAAACTAACTGATCAATGTCCTGAGACCTGCAGGAAGAAATGATTTTAGTTTTTGTCTTTGAACAGCTAAATAAGCTTGTTTGTGATGCATGGGATTTCTCCCACTTGTCTTAGATTGTCTCTCTCTACTTTTGCAAGCATTGCTTTGAGCACAGTATCCACAGGGATAGTTCCTTTGTTTAAGGAGAGCCAGGAGAGTCAGTTTAAGATCAGGCAATATACTGGCTCTTACCGACTTAGTGCATAGATTAGGTTTTCTTTTATATACCAAGAATGGAGAGTCTGTAAACTGGGTCTCTCTGTCCAGGATTTAAGAATACTATTTTCAACAGTGTGAGCCTAAAGTTAAAGTACTGATACTTTTCAGTACATTAGATCACATTTTCAGATGAAGCCATTGTATCTGCATTATCAAAACATCAAACAAAACAACCTGTTTGTAGGGAGGCAGTCATCATCACAGCCGCCCTCACAGAGGTGTTTGCCGAACCCTTGTGAGCCTGTGTTTACACCCACACTTTTTGGTGCATAAACAGTACAATGACGATGTTTTTTCTTGTTTAGTCTGGTGAAAATATTTCCTCTAAATGTCTGGTACGGACCTGAAAAACCTCATTGAGACCGCCTTGGACAGCAGCTTCAGCGAAAACACCAAAAGCACCAGTTCAACATTGTGCAGAGCAAGTGTGCAGAACAGCTGTGCTCTTTCTGGCAGATGCGGAAGCCACAGTGGCTCAAATATGCTGACCACCGCAACGCACATTCAATAGGGCTCTGGCACTTGACACAGGGTGAAAGTTATGTAGTTAAACCTCGAGCATGACCGAAAACGTCAGACGATGAGGATTACCAGGTTCATTCGTTCATTCGTTATCCATACCACTTTCCTCTTATAGGGCCATCGGGGGGGGGGGGGGACTGGAGCCAATCCCAGCTGACATTGGGCGAGGATACCGGGTACTATTCATCATAACTATGGGCCATATATTACTCATTGCGCAACACTTTCATAACAATTTACACAAAATCCTCAAAATGGTCTCCCTTCCCACTGTAAATACAGCACTATCATGCCTGACCTCTAAGAAGAAAAACAAGCAACTCACTCAGAAAAAACTCACTGATTTAATACTGTCTGAAGAGGTACCTTCGTGATTGCTGGTAACAATTAATAACGTTATTTGTAGTGCCTCACTGCACTGAGATAAAGGAGGTCAAGGAACAATCTCAGTTGGCAGAGGGATTTATCTTTTGTTGTTAATTTATGTAGTATATAACTTAATATCCTAATGAAATTATTTTGAAAATGACTCTCATCTTTATTCTTTGAATAAAATGCTGCAAATACAACTTGAGAAAAAAAAATGTTTATTTTATTCACTTTGTAAACCCTCACATCATTAAATCTAACCTAAAAGAATAAAAAAAAGGCTCTCTGAGGTACTCTTTTGACAAAGTGGTGCTAGCTGTGTCTGAAATCATTAATAAATTGTTTATAGGGGAGACGGTATTTCTATAGAGAGCCCTGGAGACAACTGATGAAAGTAAGAGCTGAGAGAACAGGAGGTGAAAACCAGCATGAAAAATTCACAGTACACTTCTTCGGCACAGACTACAATACTGCATCAATGGATTGTTCTGGAAAGGATACATTTTTATATATTTATAGTTTTGATCCGACAGGTTTTGAGAAGACGACGGCAGAAAGTTTTGAAGATTTCCAAATCACATGTTGAATCTCTCTTACTTTAGAACAGAAAAAAGTCTAATGAACTTAAAGCCCCACATATGTGAACGCGCCTTACATAAATAATTTCTTAAAAACTGGGACCCGATCTGAAGAAGACATGGTCTGAGTAGACCCAGTTATTATTGGACATGATCCTAAATGCAGTCATCCAGGCTGGTTGTCACATTTGTGGACATTTTTCTGTTGCTATTTAATCAGAATGTTTAATAAGTTTAATGAGAATTAATGTAACTCATTTTCTGTATCTGGTACAGGAAGATGGTGTCCGTACACTTGATCCTGTCAAAGAAAGGTTCTAACGGGTCACCTGAAACTAGATCTATTTGAATCATATAATAAAAATAACAATAAAATCTGGAATATGGGTGGTGATGTGGAGGTCGGGAGCAAGACTAACCTAACGTCAAGAGATTGTTTTGAACTGAGGTGACAAACACTAGTTAATGTAATGTTGAACCCATAAAATTAGCTGAAAAAATTGCAGTGAAAGTCAAATAAGCGCTAAAACAATATTTAAACCATTATGGGAAACTAAACTCGTGAATACCAGGACAGTAAAAATGATTATACCTTGGAAATATGACATATGAATCAGACCTACACACATACTATAAGAGAGGTGGATAACACACTGCACAGGGAGGCAGCCACATACTCAAACACATGAGAGAGATGAAAGCAGTGAGGGGAGACAGAGAGAGCTAATGAGAGGCTGGAAAAGAGAGACAGCAGAGAACTGAAGTAGAGGGGAGGAGGGATAAAACAAAAAAGAATGAATAAAGAAACTAAAAATCCTTGAGAGTGTTCGATAGGTTAATGTGGTGAGTTCATGTGAAATAAACACCCAGATGGTCATAAGCTTTTATCGCTCCAGGAAAAAAACAAAAATGAGTGCGAAGCAGTGAAAGGAGGTGCATTGTCAAGCTTAGTTCCACCTCAGTTAGATTTCCATTGATTTTTTTTTTCCTCTTTTGCTTCCTCTTTCTCCCCTCTGTCTATCTTTTTCTCTTCCTCCCTGTCCTTCCAGGTGCTGGATGTAATTGGATTCCCTCACTGTAAAACTGTGGGTTTAAAACTCTGCTGGCGGAGGGTGGGGTTGGGGGTGGGGGGTATATTGAGCCTGTCATGCTTGTAAAATAAGCTGAAGAAATGAACAGTTGAAATTGTCAGCCCTGCCAACGAACATTTGCTGCTAACCATCATTAGCTGTGTCTTGCGTGCACAGCTGACGTCCAGGATGAGGCTTTACTTACAGAATGCACATACTGCATGGGTATATACTTGATACACTTGAATCTATTTGGACTACAACCACAGATGCTCCCAAATCGGATACATAATCTGCCAAACAATAGATCACTGTTGTCATAATTCAGCTCATTTGTCCACAAATGCTTGAGGAAATGCAAGTGACCAAATAGCATGGTCAAAAATAACAATACCTTTAAAACATTACCACAAAGGAAGAGTCAGAATAGACCACCTGGTCCCTGCCACAGATCAAGAAAAAAACAAAACCCATGGGAGATTCTGTTTTTCCTGATTTTTCAAGGCCAGACTCTGTGGTGTGAAATGTAACTCGCCTTTCACCTCACACTGGCTCCAGACTCCATCAGGTGATGCGGGTAATTTTTCTGAATGTCTGTAAGAAGCCCATAACTGGCAGGCAACATGACTTCAAAATCAGGTTTCGGCACTTTGCCTGCTGTCTTTGAAAAATCATGCTCATTTACAACTAATTTGCATTAGCAAATATGTTTTGTGTCTGCAAACATTCATGATCATCAGTGCATTTACACCACACATTAAGGTCTACAAAATGACAGAATAAGGGTTAGTTGACAATTATAAGGGTACAGGATATTGTTCAGTTACTATATATGGAGTTTTCTTTTTGTCTGGATATTCAGGGTTCATTTTCTTAGACAGACAGTTATTATCACAGCAACGGCCGAATCAAGCATTGGGCTTGCTAATGTAGTTGCATCATTCCATAATTCATTGTTTTATCCTCTTTCATGTTGTAACAACATAACAAGCACTTGGCAAAGAAATGGATTGGAAAGTCAAAATATAAAAGGTATTCTAAAACAGAATACTCTGAATGCACAGTAAAGCAAAGACTCAGAAATTCAGCAGAGAGCAGCTGCGGGTGGTCATGATTAATTAGACATGAAACCTAAGGCAAGGCACAACAAAAAACACTGGTAGATTTCATCATATTCTAAAGTTCAAAGGCACACATGCTGAAACTGAGGGACAAAAATGAAGGGCAGTGTATAGGTGAATGTATAATATGTGTAGATGGCTTTAGTTGGGGGGGCAGGGGACTTGATGACATTAAGTTTTAAAACTGCAAGGAGCCAAATTTGGTATCATTTACCAATAAAACTTTTAAAACATGACATGTGACAGCAACTCGACCACAAACTGATGATGGACGACATTATTTTGGGTGATGAAATGGGTCGTCAAACTGTCATCTGAAAGCTTCTTTAGAATTGTTTGCAAGCTTTGTATGATCTTTTTTTCTGCCCAGTTGAAACGCAAAAAATACGCAAGATCATATTTTGCTCCAAGACTGGTCACACCTGCCATAACCTCCAGTGCAATCGTTTTCTGTGCTCAAATAGTATTTGCAGGAACTGTCAAATCTTTACAGACAATATATGGATTTAAGTTTTTGGTTGGATTTATTTTAGCTGGAACCAGATGGAGGCAGTGTGGGGAGCTAAACCCTTGAATGCACCACAGTCTAGAATTAAGATTTGATACCAAATACTACAGAAAGACTTCTTCAGAAATGTTCTTCTTTTGAATCATTTGACCTTTGCTTTGACTTGGTAAACCTTCGCTGACTTTTCTCTCTTTGCTTTCCTCTCCTCCTCTTGGCAGCCTTTTCTTATTTCCCCCATTCTTCTTCATCTCTAATCCCACCCCACATTCTCTTTATTTATCCCTCACTGCCTGTTATTCGTCCTCTCTTCGTAAATCTCTTCTTCTGTGATGTTGGAATTACTACAGCAGGATCTAAGGGAGTTAATGGCTGATTAGGCAGCAGACCCAATTCAAGCCTTGTTAATGGTGTCTATTTTTCTCAATACAAACTTCCTCTCAAGGCCTGGAATGTTAACACATTGCACCACATGACCAATGTACAGTATGTGGACACATGAATATTACACTCACTGGAAAAAAGCCCACACTCTTTTGTGAAGGCTTTCTAAAACACAATACTTCTCGAACATTAACATACTGTAGTAACTATGTGCAGAAAGGAACAATTTTAGTAATGTAGTCAGCATGCATGCCAGTCAAATTCTTTAAGCCAGTCTTATTTATACAGCTCAAAATCCCAAACCACAATTTAATCTGGGCCAACAATCTTTTCATGGAGCTGGCTTTGTGCACATGCAGGGACGTTGGCATGTTGAAATGTGAAAAGGCTTTCAATACTGCATATAAGAGATATCTTTTTGGGATCTGTTCACCGGATCCAAAACCAAAACCTTTGGTATCACTCAAAGGGTTTTGAGAAAAACTTTGAGTGATAACAAGAGGACTGTCCTAAAATATAGATCTATTGGCCTGCACTGGAGAAAAAACAGGAGAACAGACCGACCCTAAAAACAACAAAAATTCTAACCAAGGAGATTAAGTTCACAATAACGTGGAACTCCAGTAAGATTTCTTATTTATATCCGCAAAAGATCCAACACCAAAAGTTCTGTTGTATATCACTTCAAGTGTCCTGGTTGTAATGCTGATTATACAGGGAAAAATGAGCACTGCCTGATTTCCAGACTACGTGAACATTCAGACCAGTAGTAATGTAGATGAACATTCGACATCATACATGGAATCTAAACATCTAAACTGACATTGTAAAACTTCCTGAAAGGTTGGACCTGCTACTTGGAGCCAAGCTGGAGACAACTCATGAGTAGGACAATCAACTTTGGACAATGTACAATAACACTGTTGGGACATGCTACTGATTCAAGAAGCTTTTTCTATCAGCAAAAGCTACCCTGGAACAGTGGTTTAAATCCTCCAAACAAATGATGTTTGCACGATGTTGTGAGCGCAGTTTGATATTTTGTGTTGCTGCTGTTAAATCTCACAAGCTGCGTAGGTCTGTGATATCATCAGCCTAACTGATGCACCTGAGCAGTCAGCTGGCACAATTAACCAAGTGTGGCAGAGCTTTTCTATGAAAACTCTGTGGAGCACAGGAAGTGATGCGTTTGTGGCAGCCACTGTCTAACAAGTCTAAATCAGGCCTGGCCAGTGACTAACACCTCAACAATGTGCCTATTTTTGTGAGGACATTTGGTAAAAATCATGCTCTCACACACACACACATGCACTGAACTGTATGCTAGTTCCTGATACACTCCATCTCCGTGGCAGTTATTTGATTATACCCAGGGGCACCATATGAGCGAGAGACAATATGAGCAAGAGAGGGAGAGAGAGAAAGGAGGGAAAAAAAATGAGACAAATTTGAATTTGACAGCAAGAGAGCAAAAGATGGAGAGACTGCGAGGGAGAAGTAGGAGGGCTGAGATAAAGAATAGTAGTGACAGTGCCTGGATCAATAGTGTGTTGAGATATTCATTTGGACTCTGCTGGGGTTCCCCAAGTCAAGTCAAGTCAATTTTTATTTATATAGTGCCAAATTACAACAGAAGTTATATCTGGGCGCACACACACACACACACACACACACACACACACACACACACACACACACACACACACACACACACACACACACACACACACACAAAAAGGAGGCACACTGTGTGTTTCTCTCTTTCTGTCTCTCCATCTTGCTCTCTTTACGTCCACTTGTTACACTCTCCGTATCCGTTTCCTGTCTGTCTAGTTCGTTCACCACTGGGAGTCACTGAGGGAACAAAAGGCGCAGCTGCAAACTCATTCTGCTGGGGAGAGCATCTGGATGGCCAAAGTCAACTGGTAGCAGATCAAAGCTGAGGTCCATTCACTTTTTAATTAAGCCGACGTTGTAAATGAAGGCTGCATCATTAGCAAGTGTCTGGTTCAATCTGCATTTGGAGTTGAGTGGGTGGGAAATAACTTGACCTCATCATTAGTAACGATGTACTTGTTGTAGAGTCCCACAAAATAATATCCCGCCCCATACCGCATTGTATATCTGCAAATCAATGCAGCATTAATGCAGGGTAGGAGAGCGCCACACACCACCAATTTTGCAACAGTATCTTGCCTGTCACATGCATGAACTGCACAATCAGTATCAGGTGTCCAGCTGATTACACAAGATCATATGAATAAGAGCTAAATAAATAGGTCCGAGCTAGGAATAAATGAAGAAGCCAAGAGATGCTGTGGTTAGATTTGAAAGTCAATCACACAAAAACTCATAAAAGTAAATACAATAAACAAAGTGAATCTGAAATCTGAGACCATTAATATCAGTTTTTGTGTATTATTTTGGATTATGATGGATGACATGGTTTGGCTTGTCACGACATTGGTAATGTGCAACTCTGGTTTAAACATCAATCCAGTTCTCATCGCATGAGCAGCTGCTCCAGCGGAGCTACTAAACAGAGCTCCAGTCCAGACCAGGTGATCTGTTTCAACTGGGTAGGATTTGTCAAGAATGCAAGGCTGTGAATGAGCAATAATTATTTGGTGTATAGCCCACTGTTTCCCAATATAAGAAAAGAAGAAGTAATGTAAACACAGTTATTTTGGGGGGTATAATAAAAGCATGATATGGCCTGATCACATAGATTAGTGCTTATCAACCAGTAAAACATTAAAGGCCATGGACCTCCACACTGTAAGCTGTTTCAGCAGCCATGTCACTTCTTAAGGGATATTTCAAATGGTCTCACTCTTTCATCTGGGTAAACATTAGAAAATAAACTGATTATTCATGAACAGAATCTTTGTAAACAGACTTTGGCAATATTTTTGTAGCATGAAAAACACCTATGACAAGACGATCTAAAAGAAAAACTAAACTCTTCCTTTGAGTTTAATGTCCATGTTCTGTGCATTCAACATTGGCAGAACTGCAAAGTTTATAACTAACAATTACTTTCTTTTAACTATGTCAGATGCACAGAGCTTTCATAATCACCATCTGTGGTGATACTGTGGTGTCTGTATGTTGGATCATTTAAAACCTCGGCTTTGTTGCTTATGGCATGGTTCCCATAAGCATGTGCACAACGACATTGTCCTCATGCACATTAAAACTAAAACCATATACAGAATAGTCTGTATTTGATAAAAGTAGCTGTCTACACACAGAGGGAAATTCATAATTGTATTATGACTTTAAACCTTTTTGAATCTTCCAGAAGACAAAACCATATTGATCGTAAAAAGGAAGGAAATTTAAAATGGAAATTTTAAATTAAAATGAAATTGATCCCACGGTGTAAGCAACTGATTAGATGGTACTGAGATTTATACAGGATGGGTACACTGGTAACTGAAATATATTGAAGTGATAAGTATAGCAGTTATGCTACACATGTAAGTGTAAAAGACAAATACCTGGGGTAGGTAGGTAAATGCATTACAGGATGCAGAATATAGACAAAATAACAGAGACAATCTATTTACCAGATGAATTGACAAAGCAACTTGGAATAGCTGTGACCATGTGAATAGTCACAGACATCAAGCCAAACACAGACAATAGAATAGAAGAACTAACTAACAGACATGCTGTATGCCAGACAGAAACTCTGCCACTGCAGAGGAACTGGGCTCTCCTTTTCCCTTTGTAAATGAGTCTCTATGTAAACATTTGCATGCAACAGCAACTCCATTTTCAGACTTGCTTTGAATGTGAATGGATTACTTAGAGCTTGAGCTCAAAGACCTTGAAAAAGGCACGGTGGGCGTTTTGTGAGCGATGGCCATCAGTGGAAAAATATGAGAAACCTTAGGATAAGACCTTAACAAATACTCACTACTCCATTGTACAAGTGATACACTTTGGCACAACAAGCTATTTCTGAACACACAATGTATATTTGTGTCTTGCATGTCTCCTTTCTAACATCCTATCAAACATCATACAGTCAAAATACATAATGCATAATAGTACACTCAGGATGTGGCACAAAAAATTGTCCACAAGCTCATCATCGATGCTTACAACTCTACATGCCGTTGGGAAAGGTGGACTGGTTTTCGGGAGCGACCATATGGAACTAACTGAATACTTCAATACCTGTAGTTTCACATTTGATCCATGGAAATCATTTACCCGTAAAGGGAACATAGGCACTTTGAACTGGGTAATGCTCCCTGTCATATTGCCCTTTTAAACAAATACTCCCAAATGACAATGGCAACTTGCACATTTCTGTTTGTGTTTGCAACAAATCTAACCAACCATGAAGATTAACACAAAAACATTGTGTTATTCATTGTATTTTGACTGTATGATGTTTGACTGGATGTTAGAAAGGAGACGTGCTGAGGTGGAAAAAACATTTAAAGTGCCAGTGAGACCAAACACCTGTCTGCCTGGCAGCAGCAATCTGTTGGGTGTTCTCTGATTGTTTTTCTGCTTTAGCATGTAACCTTGTTGAAACAATTAGCAATTCAATTGCACATAATGCTCTCCCTTATTGGCCCACTCTCTCTGTACGGCAACAACCTTGCTATTGTTTGAATAAAAAAATCCCATCTCAAGTCCTACAGTCAGACACGCAGCTTGTGAACAGGCAACCTCAGGCTGTCAGAGGACCCCCAAGGACTGACAAACTTAACTCCACAACAATGTCTCAAGATGTGGCTCTCTCGCCCTTAAACAACCAATGGGAAATTTGCAATGACAACTCATTGGGAAACCTCCCTAAAGGGGCCCCATGTCATTCCCTGGACAATTTGCAATGGCATCTCAGAAGCAGTGTATTACTATTTAAAGTAAAGCCTGTACATACGTGCATGATCTTTTTAAAAATCTGAAGATAATGAAACTATTTTTTACTTAAAAGACTATAACTATCTATATTATTATTATTTAATTAGCTATTTTTTTCAAGCAGCTCCTCAATGTGCATCTAAATCTTACACACTGTATGTAACTGAAGTTTCATGAATGAATTCACTATTGCTAATTCTGTCTGTTTTGGCATAAGAAAATCAAACTTAGGTAGTAAAGCCATTGGGAATAATAGTAATTGGTCTTAGGTACGCCCATTCACATCTTTGTCTGGCTGGTGATTGGTCGACTGACTGCTGCTGCTCTGTACTGCCCATTGAATACCATCAGTTCAGAGAGCCACATCAGAGCTTGTTCACTGAGGAGAGTCTGTCCAAAACATTGTTGGATATGTTGCTAAAGGGTCATATAAGTCAACAAATCTAGCTATGAACGTAACTCTAACAGTTATTTAGTTATTATAGCTAAGTCATTTAGTTATTCAATTAGGTTTTTATTGTTCTTTATAACAAATAGTTTTTTAAATTACAAGGTTTTACACATTCTTTATGTTTACATTTTGAAAATCCTATTTGGAATAAAAAAATGTCTATATGTTGTACATCTTTTGTTGGTGTCAGATTATTTATTACATAATGGTGATGAATGGTGATTGGAGGGGTAATTCTTTTGCATAGGGCCTCAACGGACTCTAGAATTGCCACTGCATTTCTTGTTTAATATGGTACATGCATATACAGTGGTTTGTTTATTATCATTATTATTATTCGGAATGATTATAAAATCAATAAAATGTATTTGTATCTGCATTTTGTTGTACCATGGGTGCCAAAGTAGCCTCATAGGTAAATGAGGTTGATTGTGGTGGCATTTAAATTTTTTTTTTTTTTTTTTTTTTCATTTTGTCAGCATGTTAAGGAATTAGCTCAGTATTAACCTTTTGAAAACATTTTTCAGAAGGCCTAAACTAGCTGCACTGCAGATGGCCAAGGGCAGCAACAGCTTATCTGTGAAAAGGACACTCAGACAGGAGGCAAAGGCACATGACTGAATGCCAAGCTTTTTAATGTGATTCACTCTTCATTGGGAACAATGGTGTTCAGTGCCCTTTGGTTCTGTAGTATAGCCTACAATTTGAACAATCATACACACTGAATTGGTCTTTGCTGGATGACATTAATAAGAGGTTTCATGATGTCCTGACAGTTAAATGGGGGTGAAAACTGTAGATGTCTTCCAGGTTTGACAGTGTGGAATACTTCCCCTTCAACCGAGGACATGAGCAGGTTTACCTCTTTTTGTGAAATGCTCTACTAGTTTCATCACACCCATGCTATGCCCAGAACGATGCTGCATTATTTCCAACGCCTTTGTGTATGTGGTTCGAGTTTATTGATTGACATATTTGCCAATGCTCTGCTTCACACTCTGGTTCGTCTAGAGATACCCCATGTAGCTACGCTCCACTGCTGCAGACCACTGAAAGGCTCTTTTGGTGCAGCTATCAGGAGTTTTTTTTTTTTACCTGAAGCCTTGATGCTAGTAAAATGGTTCTTGATGGAAAGGTAAGATGAGGGAGTTGTCCCTCTGGTTTCAAAGCAGATAATAGTAACAGGTCGTAGCATCATTTCAGAAATCAGACCAGTGGAGTCAAGGACCAAAACTACTAAGTAACAGTTTGAGCTCTATTTGCACATTGACCACAGAGCATCTTTTTAGGCTTAAATCATTATCAATTGGATTTCAAGCAGATGACTGTGAGACTACACAGAAGCCTTTCCAATTTAATTCATGTCTCAAGACAAATTTAGGGTAGGCTGACCACAGATAAAAAAGTATGTCTGACCATTTCTTTCAATTACTTTTCAGGAGATATACTTCTTGCCACCTCTAATGCCTAAAAGTATTGGATTTACTGTTGAGCAGATTGAGAATGCAACAGCAGGACAGAACAGCAGGTTTGGTCTACGGGGCTTCACCTTCAGAATCCAATCCACCAGAACAAGTCTGGAAAGCTGTGTAAAGGAATTGGTGGCTTCAATTGTTTAGTGTTGTGTAAATATGCCTTGTTAATAGAGAGAAGGTTGTATTTGTCTTACAAGTGAATGGATATCTTACTGTTTACAGACTGCCAGTACCAACTGGTGTTCAACCATTTTATTGTTACATACTGTATAGTGTTCCAGCAAGCTGAACCACATTGTAATTAAACCCAGATGCAGGTGCGTCTATGATGAAGATCACTTTCACATTACTCGTAGTCATTTGAGTCACTGACAACACAGAAATATTACTGCAGCTTTAAGTACATCACCACACCAACAAATACAATTTCCTGTAAAATGTCCCATTCAGTGCATGCAGTGTCTTGGTCACAAGACATTAGTTACTAGATATAACGGATCGATTTTTTTTGTTTTTATTATCAGTTTATGTTAGAAAGCAAATATACAATTAGGGCTGCACAATTAATTTAAATATTATCGAAATTACAATATGGCCAAGTGCAATATGATCTTTTTTGCATATCGTTCAGCCCTTTATACAATATAAACACATAATCATCTGAAGAATTTGGCAGTAGATAAATACCAATTAGAGCAGCTTAAATTCAGACAATGAAAATGTTTTTTCTTTATGAATATACGGTGAAGTGTCAGTGACCTTCTGGTTTCAGCATACGTATGCTTATGCCTGGCTTTTCTTCACGCGTGTCCTAGAAATTTGTATGTATGATCATATGGGTGTATATGTGCCTTTGCACATTCCCCTCAAGTGAATTGCAGCCCTTACAGCATACCCCAGTGTACCAAATTAGATGCATGTTGGCCTGTCAGTCTGTGTTAAGGCTGCGTGACAAGACAACACACACAGACAGTAGTGGCGATAGGGCATTTTGCATGCATTCAGTCATGTATGATCCTATTACACTCAATGGGCTGGCTGTTAGGAGGAAGACAGAGCAGCTAAAGAACAGTAAGTAAAACCTCCTCCCATACATGACTACACAAAACACATGCACACAAATATACACTAAAGATACATACAAGCATGCAGCATAGATACAAAGACATGCATACAGAAATACATACTGTACAACTAGAAGACAAAATAACGTAGACACACTCGGTGGCCCAGAGACATGGATTCATAAATGCATGAGAACACATATGGAGACTTAGAAATTCCTGCTCATACACATGCACATGACACACATATGCAAAGCAAGCTCACTCAGAGAGAGGGGTAGCACAGAGACAAGGGTCTCCAGAGATCCATGCTATAGCTTCCAGCCTCGCTCTAAGTCATAAATTAGCCATAGGGTTATGAGTTTGAACTTCAATTGGCCTCACAGGTTATGTAATTTCAAACAGAATAATAATAACAATGATGACAAAAAAAAAAGGTTGTGGGTTGAGTCACATCGACAGCTGAGGGAGACGAAAGGTAGAGAGTTTCATATTTCCTGCAATCGTGCTTATTTGAGCTGTTTGAGAAAATGCACTTCAGCTAGTCAGGCTAAAAACTGATGAGTCAGTTTGTAACAAATCTTAAACATGATGGAGGTTCCTCCCTGACCACAGCTTTATACAAACACCAGTAAAACCTATAATGAAATGTTATTTGTATGCACATTTGTTTATTTAATTGTTAATTCAATTTGTTATTTAATGGCCAGATGTATCTAAGAGTTTTTCATACGTTCTGCTTTAACAAACTGTCACCAAGTTAAAAGATTGTTATCAGTCTGGAGAGAAGGGGAGTTAGATAGTTGGGCTGAACAGATAGTGTGATCATCTCAATGTTTATTCAGAGACTTTTCATCCCTGACAAGGAAACAGAGGCTTCCAAAAACTATATTGACTTTGGCACAAAAAAACAAAATTGTTGACACCAGAAATTAAAGCAATTTTGCAAGTTGCCATCAGAAACACGCTGGATGCAACAAATTCTTTCTGCAATATATAGACAGTTCTGTAGTAAAAGCTGATATTAAGTTGTACCTGTTCTTTTGATGGCCTTCAGTGAAACTAAACCCACATGCAATGCCTTTTTCTATGTTTTAACTTGTGTTAAAAAAAACAAAACTGGGATCAACAGAAACATTGCTCCATAGCACTAACATTGGTCAAAACATCAGTGTAGCTCTGTTTGCTTGGTATTTAGCAGGAGCTTTGTAAGTAGAAGTAGACTTGCTTTACACCTGCTATTAACAGGTGATCTGTTTATGGATGTCCAGACTGCAGGCAGGCGTGCACTGTGATCGTCTTTCTAAACCTTTAAGGTCTAGAGAGAGTCTAACTATAGACAATGCATTTGTACAGGGTCGAGATCCAATCACGAGGCAAGCCTGCCTACAGTCGGGCCAATCAAATCCCATTTCGACCGCAATATATTCTGACTGAATTTACAATTTTGCTTTTCCCTGTCCACATGTGACATCAGCATACAGATCACATGTTAATAGCAATTGTAAAGAAGGTCTGACTGAAACATTCGGATGATCAATCAATCGTGATGCTACGGAAAGAGCAGTATGTGGGATATTCTTCTTTTCCAGACTGAAGAGAAACTTTCAAATGCAACTGCATCCAAGACATTTGGATGCGGAATATCGTCACAAAAAAGAAAAAAATGTCTATAGTCATAAAATAGTCTTAAGAAATTAATATGACCAAAAAGTGGTCAATCGAGACGAACGTGGTGACACATTCTAATTCCAGTTGTGCACTGGTGAACTTAGAGCTGTGAACTTGGGATCGGATCACCAGAGATGCATGTTAATGCCAGGAGTGACCGGGGCATAGAGAGCACACAATTGCGCTCTAGATTCCAGAGGATCTGGGAATTTGGCTTGGGACAAATTTTGGCACCGTCTGTTCCTGAGAAGGCAATTGATACCGATACTAAACCCCTCTAATCCAGTTGATTGGACTGAACATCTGTTGAGGGTGTGTACGAGAGCGTGTGTGTATGTGTGTTTGAGAGAGTCGGGTGCTGCTGAGGGACGAAAAAGACAGAGAGAGCGATGGAGAGAACCTTTCATTTCCGATTAAAGTGGTGTGGATGACACACAAAGAGGGGAAGATACAGAGGACAACAATGAGAGAGGAGTGATGAAGATTAATAACTAAGGGATGCAGTGGAGGGTAGACCATTAAATCAGCGTGCCTACTTTTTTATTTGCAGAATAGGATTTACTTGCCTTATTGGGCTGACATTAATCTTTATTATATGGAATTCATAACATATATCACAGCCTTGGAAGGTGCAGGAGGATACTGTGTCTTAAACGAAAATCAAAATAAATGGATGGTTCTTTTAAGATCCACTTGACGTTTATTTAAATGTGTGGTTGTGACAGTTTACGGTCAAAGTTTACCAGAATGTTGATTCTTCTGGTTAAGAGAGAATAAATGCAACCCAGATGAGATGAGAGAAAATGAGTGAGTCATTGAGGATTAAGAGAAAGAGGACTGGATGCCAGGAGAAAGAACAAAAGAACAAAAGCAAAAAACAGAATACGGGATTGTGAAAGAAGAGGGAATAAGCAATGAAGGAGAATTGGGAAAGGCATTGGGAAAAACCTAAATGATGTTGAGATGGAGATGATAGGATTTCTTTTCATGATGGTGGATGACACAGCAACAGTGATATAATTATATCTGATTTTAAAAATATATATATATAATTAAATGCTAGGTATAAATGGGAGCCTGTTGATACATGCGATCTATAGTATATGTGAATATGTTATTTAGATATTGACATCCGGTCTTGGGATTTTTTGCATTCACACCTGCTATTAAAAAAGAGTTTTTGCTGCATCAGTTCTGCTTCTACCGTGATGGGATCTCTATATGCTAATTGGGCAGGCAGAGCCGGTAGACTTGTCAACAAACACTGTGCGTCGCAAATCAAGGGAAGCCATGAATAATCCTCTTGACGGGCCAAAGGGCGTGTGAGGCAAAGGTCATGTGACAGACCAAGACAGCTAAAAGCATGGCCCTTACTTTTCAGTAGCCTTGCCGAGTAGGTTAAAATTACTTATACTGTGCGACAGTAATCAGTGCAACGCTGTAATCAGTGGAGAAGCTCGGCAGCACTGGGTCCAACTCAGTCACCCTTGCCGGTCACACCAGGTTCATCTCACATGAAGTGGTCAGTCAAAATCTCTTGAAGTGATGCTGCTGTATGCACTCTACTTTTTTCTTTATCAAGGAAGAGCTTGTCTGAGGCTTTGATCTGAGCTTACTTAAAAAAAAAGTGGCAGGGTTATATGACTGTCTGCAGACCTTGGAGGAGCTTACTGCTGCAGTCTGCTCAAGTAACACAACTGCAAGTGACTGTTGTGTTAATAACTGTTTCGTTTTCAATACTTTTACTGCTGTAACAATACAACATGCATAAAAATTGGTCAGGTTTTGTTTATTTACTTACAATTATTGCAGTAAGTTAAGTAAACGCATATCTTGATTTCATAATTTATCAGTTTTACTTAGCCTACAGCTTTATATTTTAAGAAGATAATAAGTGCACTAAGACGCAATATGGACAAGTGAATCAGGTGAGAAGATTTAGGAGGAGAAACCTTATAAAAAGATAGAAAATTATTTACATCATCTTCATCTTTTCTCAGCTTTTACCACTTTTTATCATATGCATTTTGTAGATCAAAGCCATATTGGATTCACCAATCTGGCTGTCAGCTGAGCTAATAACTTACTGTACGTTGTGAGTTTAAGCTTAAAACAGGCTGTTCACAGAGTATAGTAGGAATGATGAAACATCTGGCAACGGCTCTTTTTTTTTTAGCCACAGTCAGTCACACATGCTCTGAGATGAGACTGATTCAGTGTAAAACTTTGTTCAGTGGGGGTTTTGACGTGTGTCAGGCTGGCAGGTGGGAGAAGTGACAGCTACATCTCCAACAGTGATGTTTCAAGTAGGAATAATTTGACATCTGTGTGATACGTCAAACCATCAAACAAGCCACCAACCTCAGCCAGGCTGGAGAGATGTTTGATAAGGGGTAGGGTGTTTTCTTCGGGTAATTTCAGTGCAGTTTACGGTAGCACATTATTTATAGTAATGCGGTATTTTCTTCATATTTTAGTGGTCAAAATGGTGGATCCTGATATATTCAAGAGAAATGATGCAACAGGAAATGTGTTATTTATTCATTAATTATGCATGGGCCCTTTTGACCAATCAGCAGCAAGCATAATCAAGCATGTTGCATCAAAACTGGATCAGAGGTACTGTAGCCATACCCCAGTTTTATATCAAAGTGTAGAATTGGCAATACTTTACATTATTCACACTGATAATAAATCCCACGAAAACACCAATAAAGATGTGATCCCTTTAATAAGTATACATCTATCCATACACTGTATCTATTATTCCTCTGGCCTAGAGAAATCTATTAAAATCACATCAATGAGCCACACTGTTGCAGTGGGTGACATTGTACGTCATTACCACAAACACAGGCACTGCAGCGTATTTTAAATCTAAGTCCTACATACAACATCCTACTGCCATAAACAAGTGATGTAAGAAACTGCTCTGAGGATTAATCCACATCGTAATAGTTCCTCCTGTTTGAGTAAAGTTTTAGGAAATTACCAGGCCTGTTTAAAAAATAAAACTATATATTTGTGAGCCATTTTTAAATTTCTAACTCTTCATGAAAGAATGTACTTGGAGCCGACAGGGTCGGTAAAATCAGAAAGTATTGAGAAATTGACTAATATTTGTTGACACCAGCGTAATCTGTGTTTCGATCATTCAAGTGAATGGGAAAGTGGTCTCAGACTCATGGACCCCGCTGTACATTTTATATATTGAAGACCACGTGTGCACGCAGACTTGAAAATAACAGATATTTGATCAATTCATGCTGTCCTCAGCGGTACGACTTCAGCTGTACCTTCAACTAAATACAACCTTTGGCTGAGTCAAAGTATGGCTAAGACTGTGTTCCAATCAAGTGGTGACTCAGAGGGACATGATGATAAATAATGTCTTTCGTAAACAAACTGCTGTGTCATGAAAACATTGGGAGCAGTTTTCTGGACTATCGGTATTTGGAGAGCGAAAGAAAGTGCTTGACATACAGAAAGTGCTGGTGATCTTCTTCAGTAATGTTAACTGGACCAAACAGCTCGTCCACTAATAAATCAGCTCTGCTGAGTCAGCTACTGTGAAACTGTACTTTATTGTCTGTTTACATGGAAATTAGCTGACCGCCCAATAAATAGAAATGGTAATAAAAATACTTAAAACATGAATATTTAAATGTTCCCCTGGGAGCACAACCAGTGTCACACTCACAATATTATGTGAGTGGATAGGACTTTGCAAGTCACACTTAGATTTCCAATCAATAAAAACAATTTACTAGGCCTTCTGTTGCTTTTGTTTTGGCCGGATATGTTAGCTGAGAGATAGTGTCAAAAAGTATGTGTGTCCCCAAGCAACAGGCTATGACCTAAGTTCTGTTTTCTCCCCTCTCCTCCTGTTGCTCTCTGCAGGTCTTCCTGCCTCCGGAGCCATAGAGTCTGGATCTGCAAACCACATGCTGTACCCATGATTCTCCTCAACACCTGCTGCTAAACACATTAAAAAATGTATTACAATATTACTACTATTTTCATTATTATTATTAGTAGTAGTGTAGTAGTAGAAGTAGTAGTATTAGTGTAGTCATGATTATTATCATCATTTTTGCTGTTACTGTTTCTATTATCATCATTATTAGTATTCATCATTATCATTGCATGGTGGCCTTTCCCCCTGCTCTCTCTCTCTCCCTTGTTCTCTCTTTCTATCAACCCAACTGGTCGAGGCAGATGGCCGCTCACCCTGAGTCTGGTTCTGCTCAAGGTTTCTGCCCCTTAAAAAGGATGTTTTTCCTTACTACTGTCGCCAAGTGCTCGCTCATGGTGGGAATTGCTGGGTCTCAGCACTATTTAAATAAAAATTGACTTGACTAGACTTGACTATGACTGACATCAACAGCCACAACATCACCAGCCACAACAACAGCGTTAACAACCAAACAGCAAAGTAATGGAGTGACTTCATGTATGTTGGACATGGTGGGCAGCTGACAGAGAGGTTAGCCGCATACACAAACTGCCAAACACGCTTTGCTTTGACAAAACTACTTATCTGAACCCAGCCTAACAGGAACTACCACAGAGGTGGTTTTGAGTACTTTGGCAGAAATATGTCTTTCTGTGTAAAGTCAAAAAACTACAGGTGTGTTGTTGAGATCAAACTGAAGGTTGAGTTTGACAATGGGGGTGGTCCAACATATGATTACTGAGTACTCTAGTGATAATGTTGTAATTACTACTGGGTAATCGTGGGTTAGAATGCCAACATGTTGCCAGGCATCGTGGCTGATGTGAGCCCATCGCAAGATGGTCTCTATCCAACTGCATACAAACATGCTATGTGCTGCTACACTGCACAATATACATAAAAGCCCATGTTAAGTGATGACATTGATGCTCAAATTAAAGACAACAGCTGGTTCATCGGTTACCACTGTTGCTGTCACATTGAGCAAGTCCTGGTTTGGTATCCAGCACTTGGCTGGGGCATTACTGTGTGCAATGTACAGTGTATTGTTTCCCTGTCTCTGCATTGGTTTTTCTACTAGGCACTTCTCCCATAGTCCTAAAATACGCAGAAGTTGTACTTGTGAAAATTTGTCTAAAAGATGTCTTTATATACGTTAGTCCTGTGATAAACTGGTGACCTCTTCACCTCCTGCCTAATGTGTGCTGGGATAGACTCTCACCCCCTTTCCTCCAACCACTGCACAGACTTCATTCATATTCCTTCTCACCTTCACTCATCCCCATCTTCAAGGTTGTAGATGGAATTACTTCAAGTAAGATGTGTCAGATAGAGATATGCACACATACAAGCACATGGGTGTGTGTGTTAGTGCCTTAGCTTGCGTGACTGCTCCCTGGTATCATCACCATTTGAAGTACCAAAGGGGGTTTTGGCCTGACAGCTGTGCAAGGGAGAGTGGGCTGCAGATGTAATATCTTTCTATCATTCCTCATCAGCTTCAGACTTCCAGGACGGTTGGAGGCACTGACAAGTATCTACTGCCACTTAACAAGACTCCATTTACTGTGTTTTACAGCCCAGACATGCGGCTGAGAAACACCATTTGAAATGGACAGAATGCCACCATAAATTGGTGTAATAAACTGGTATTTCTGCTGCAAGAGCCAATAATAAATTAAGTCCTGATGTGCTCCTGGAGAAGTGGTGTGATGAAATAGCTGCCATATTCAAAGCATCCTGTCAAATATGCATTAAATGACATATTTAGGGATGTATGTGGAATATGCATCTTACTTTCCACTCCACTGCCACTTGTTCAGCAGAAAACTGGGGTAATGCTTAATCACACTGTGGGCTGGAAAGCGTCTCTGCAAGCAGTGCTTCACACAGAATTATTGTCTGACAGGTGGAACTAGATTAAAGTCATTTGACAATGAAAGTAATACAAAATCTGACATGTTACTATCAGAGAAATAGATTTTAAGGCCCAGTCACATCAGGAAGTTGCACAGCTAAATGGTCCTCTGTGTTTTCACATAATATGTTCTTCTAGACCCTCGGGGCGTCTCTGGCTCACGATCCCCGGTTTGATCCCCGGCTCCTCCAGTCCACATGTCCTTGGGCAAGATACTGAACCTTGGTGATGTTTGACTACTCGCACGGCCAACTGGTCAACTACTGCAGCTACTGAACTATAACATGCTATAGCCAGGAACATGCTAGTACAGGTCAGTTACAATAACAATTACCATTGCTCAGTTTCTTCAGGAGAATAAACTTTTTGTGGAGCCGCATTTAGAGGAGGTTAAATATAAGTGAATGGTGACAACACAGTTAATGAGCTATGATGGCATCTCTTGTTTTGCACCCTGGGGCTCTCTGTTCCCTCAAAGGTCAGCATTGGCATGAGGATTAGCTAATGGTCCACAGCCTGAATTTGCATGTCAAAATTCATCTAAGTTGAAGTTGATGTGAAAGATTTGCATAATTTCATCTACATACAGTCAATCCCAGTAGTTTTCTTACTTCATCACACATAATACGAGTGTTGCAGTTGCTAGAAGTGTTTGCATTCTTAATTTTTTTAACTGGTTAATTACTAGTAGCATAAAAGAAGGCCAATCATTGGCTGTTGTGTAAGTTTTCTTTAGTTACATCACAGGCAATAAACAAGTTATATCTGGGGAGATCTAACGAGAAGATAAGCTGACTCTGAACCAGTTGAAGCTGAAGTAGGTGCAACATTTTCAACTCAACAGCTGTGAGCTACAGATCTTCACTGGTCCTTGTGGAATGCAAAACCCAAAATCTATTTAGTCTAATCAGGTTAGCCAGGGTTGAGGAGAGACCACAGGTGTGAACTATAAGCTGAAGGAAAAATAACGAATTGCTACTGTACTGTTTTCTATATACATCCTCCTTATCCTTCAACAGTTAGCTTAGCATCTTTCAGTCACTAAGTCTCCATTTTGTCCACAGTTTTATTGATTTAGCAAGGGTGAAACTGAAAAGAGCAAAAATAGTAAATAGATGAGATGAAATTAGCCAACATAAATTCAGCTACTTAATAGATCTTAACATTGGCTAGGTGAACAGAGCCTCATGTTGTATTAAGATTCCCAAAATATACAAAATAAATCAGTATCCTATAAATAATGTTACAAAATTGCAGGTAAGCAAGTTAAATAACATTACATACCAACGATGCCATCACAAGGCGTAGGATGCGAGCAGATACATCTTGATTGCCAACAAGTACTGAATTACTAAATATATACTAGACTATAAACTTCCTAGTTCTTTATTAACAACTTTCTGTCAGCCCATGCAAATTACAAATGTCCACTAGAAAAAGGACAAACAATTCTGTTCAATTCTATAAAAATAGTAAAGCTGCTGTTTTTATCTTTTCTATCACGACTGCTCATTAATTGGTTGCATATCATGCTGCCGTTGTTGGTGTTCTCTCTCTGTTCGGGTTCTGATCAGGCGGATTGCATTTTGGACTGAGTCTGATTATCACTGGGTATATTTAGTTCTGGCCAGACTGTCAGACAGGCTTTTTTCTTTTTGAAAATTAACTCACGCATGTCTGGTTCAGGAGGCTTGTTTTGGATCTGGTCTGAGCTCTACTAAGAGTGCAACAGTGGCTTACAGAGTAGGTACGAGACATGTAGTTACAACAGGAACAGCTGAGTCCAACAGTCAAATCAAAATCTGCAAATAGACTTTAGACAAGACAAAGACATTGAAATGCACATTATAAAGGTGAGTAAAAACAAGGACATACTGAAAAGGCTGATTACCTGTGTTGTCTTTTTTGCCACAGAGAGCTCATTGTATTTACACATTAAGGGGAAGGAGTCAAATAATAGAAGCAATTATTCTGAGCTTCTTTTCCCTTTGTCTTAACAAAACAATGATTTAATAATAATTATAGCTGTTGCTGATGTAGCGGGAAAAGAAATTAAAGATGAAGCAAGAGAAGCACAATTTGTTTTTGCTGCGGCGGAGAGATCTACTGATACCAGCCATTTTGCAGAGCTGTCTTTTATGCGCTGCTATGTTTCAGACAGCACTGCTGTCAAAGAGGAGCTTAAGGATGTCACAGACGGTAGGAGGACAGATGTTGCAGCCCTGGTCCTTACATTTTTGGAGGACTATAATTGTCTGGAGAAAATAACAGTAATGGCTTCCAGTCTAATCAGAGTACATACCAATTTCAAGATGGAGATCTGTCAGGCTCTATTATCGCTACGCCATCCACACCTGTACCTGAATGTGGCTTTGAACCGAGGAGCAGCAAAGAAGAGGGGATGTCGGATACACTCCCACGCGTTGCACCAACAGGATGGAATTTTACTCGTGAAGAAGGATGCACTGAAGGAGATTTGTTCTGTTGCATTGTTTTACATCACAATGAATGATCATGATGATAGGAGGCTTATATTGCTCACCTGGTGCACTTTCTTCGAGTCGTGCCGTTCTTCCATAGTGGGATTAAAGACTTTTGTAACTTAAATCTACTTCCACTCTACTATATAATTTAACATCTTTGTGATTCTTCAGTCACCTTAAACCAACTGTGCAAACTCTGCAAAAGTAACTTCACAAAAAAGATTGCAGTGGGTGAATAATCACAGGATGGTGTGATGACTGCACAGAGGAGAAAAACTTTCAGAAAAACAGATGCTATACGAGAAAACAAATGTTCAACGAACCACATTCCTGTCATGAACACCGTGGCACTGCTACACAACATCTGGTGGTTTCCCAACACATTACCAGCACCACAACTCTGTTTACTGGGCAAATGAGGATGAATGAATACAATTACAGACACAGTAGATCACATATAGTGGTCTGTTTGGAAT
Organism: Seriola dumerili; assembly: GCF_002260705.1. Lineage (NCBI taxonomy): Eukaryota > Metazoa > Chordata > Actinopteri > Carangiformes > Carangidae > Seriola > Seriola dumerili. The sequence goes on along the minus strand of NW_019174576.1, from coordinate 3,071,052 downwards.
TCTGAACAATGCTGGAACAGAGAGGCAGAAGTTGCTCTAAAGGTGATCATGTGGTTGGTGCCATATGTACAGACTTCGATAAATTACCTAAACGAGTTCAGCGTGCTCTCCTGTCTCTCCCCTTATCTTTGCAGTTCTCAGCTTTTTCTCTCAGTGTTGCTGGTAAACAGCCCAAACTCTGTGAAGCTGCACCTCACTGAGATGTTTCCCCCCCCAAATAATCTTAAACATTATTTGTTTAACAGTTTTGTTGAGTGCGCTCAGGGGCCAGATGCGTAAAACTCACACACAAATCTGATTTCCATTCCCATAGTCAGCCATCGATAGATCAAGACAACTTAATCGGCTCTTGGAAAGAACTATGTTTCATAAACTGATCTCTCCATGAAAAGAACAGCAAAGAACAAGCACGATTTCATGAAATCACATAGCAGGTCCTCCAGCAGTCCCAGAGGAGTCATCCCTACTAACGGTTGCAGAAGACTGTGGATCATTAATTCATCACACATACACCTCTGAACCATTATGAGCAGTGAAAAAGTGTTCCTTAGTAATGACTTTATATGTTTATAGCACTACTATCATAATTTACATTGTGCTTGACAACAAATGGTAAAATAAAAAGCACAGAAAAACTGGAATTACCGCCTCATGGTTGTATGCTAACCAAGACATATGGTCATAATCTCTCCCTCCTGAGTTACAGCATTGAATAATGGCCAGAGGTGTTTTTGCAGATGGAAATTGACCTTTGACCATTTGGATATAAAATGTCATCACTTGATTTTATCCTTCTAGACATTTGAGTTAAATTGCGTCATAATTAGTGTATGAATTCCCGAGTTATAGCTGCAAATGTGTTTTGTAAGGTCACAGAGACCTTGACCTTTGACCTTTGCCCACCGAAATCTGATAAGTTCATCTTTGAGTCCAAGTGAATGTTTGAAAAAGTTCCCTTTAGGCGTTACTGAGATATTGTGTCCACGAGAATGGGAGGGACGGACAACCCAAAAACATATATATATTTATATATTTGTACAAGTACCTAGAAAAATTCTACTAGTACAGTGCTTGAGTAAATTTAGTCAGTAACCGTTCACCACTGATGAAGAACCTGTGTTACCTCTAATCTCTGTCTCTCTCAGCTTTCCTAAAGTCTCAGTAACGAAATGAAATGATCTATACCACTGTAGTTCAGTCTAAATGCTATTAAGCTAATGCTAATGTATGCACACAGGACTTTCCCCTAATACACTCAAGCATATTTATGAATCACACTATTTTCAATTCAGTTTGGGTTTTGTCTCCACTCCTAAATGAAGCCAGTGGTGTGGATTTCACCCTCCACCACCTATTATTTTCAGGTTGTGAAGATGCCTTGAGGGCGGATAAACATCATGAAGATCTCTCGCACTAATTAAGCTCAAAGTTGCCATCCTAGCCAGAAGTTCCAAATTTGAGTGGGTTGACTTAGCTGGGGCTAAATCTCTGTGTTTCCACCCCAAGGCAGTACAACAAACATCAATACTGCATTTTTAATGGGAGTAAATGGGGGCATGCATAATTTGTAAGCTGTGTGATGTGTATTTGTTGCTTGTATAAAGACATAATCCATTTTGCAAAAATAATACCATTAGTCTTATAGGCTGCAGATGGTTGTTATCATACCCAATCCCCAACATGTCAAAACTGGACAAATTACTGCAGTGACACTCTGCAGGTGTCTCTTTCTTTAAGAGATGACACTTTTCTTCAATATATGATGCACACTGGCTACTGATAGGTGTGTAGGTGTGTGTGTGTGTGTGTGTGTGTGTGTGTGTGTGTGTGTGTGTGTGTGTGTGTGTGTGTGTGTGTGTGACTATACCAAGAAAGTTTTCACTTCCAATTAAGAGCTGAAGATAAACAAGTGGTGGCCTGTGGCAAACTCAGCAGTTTATCCAAATAAATCCATTCACAGCCTTCTGTCAGACATACAGTGTGACTCTATCTTGCATGTATTAGAACAGCTCTTCTGTTCTCCAGTCATACACCTTAGCATAAAATTCAACTAAGGGAATGAGAGGGCTGTCTAAAAACAGAAGGTCATCGGTAGCAAAATGGGAGCAGTGGAAGTAAAAGAGTAAGGGAAATAGGTCTAAACGTACCTCCTCTGCTTTGGTCTGCTCGAAGGCAAACTCCACGGTGGGAACAGCCAGTTGGTTGGCAAAGAAACTCACATCTCCAGGCAACTGCAGAGAGCTGACGTTAGGTCCAGGGCAGTTCCCACCGCGAATGCAACTCAGCAACTGTCTCTAATAGAGAGGGGGAAAAAAAAAAAGATGAAGAGAATGAAAACCACACTGAGACGAGAAAATTTTACTGCGTGACAGATGGGAATTTCAGAAAATAAAGGAGGTTAACAAGATGCTTGCCATGTTGATGAATTAAATGAGTTAAAGATAAAAACTTGGCTTCTCTCTTGAACTCTTGGGTTTGCTTAATGATTGCTGTTAACACTTTGCTACAACTGCCTAAAACATCAGCTCGTGTTTTATGAAACATGTTATAGTCTATTATAGTAACAGAACAATGCATTGTCCATATGACGCATATGAATTACATTTTTTAACAAGCGTTAAAATACTGGAAATGAAGATCCTGATGTTTCCTGGGAAATCTTGGCATGTATTCACACAGGAGCCCAGGATTTCTATTATGTGTGTCTGTGTGTGAGTGTGTTGATGTACTGGAAATGATTATATAAACTGAAACAAAGACATCACAGATCAGATGTGTGGCAGAATATTCTTTAGAATAAGTGTGACTGAAGCATGAAAAATTAGTAAACTACAACTGCACAGTGGTTCAACATGTTTTGTAATCAGACTCAGTACATGGGTTAAGAGGTATGTGTCTCCTAGAGAGAAGAAAAAGAAACAGATGAAACGCTATAATATTGGCATGAATCTGATGTATGGGGGAATGAGTTGATGTGATACATAGTTGTAGTAAAACGCTGGCGTTTAGACCTGCAAGTGTACGAGATCATACAAGTGACTGCATTTACAACCATTATACAGTGAGGTACAAATTGGGGCTTCAAATACATGTACTGTATACATACTGTATGCACAACTTTCCACTCAAAATTTGCATTTGCATGTCCCCACTTAAACCTTTAGCCATCACAGTGGCTTCTATTATAATATTTTTGACTAACCTCTTGACTCGTTGCATTAGTGTTAACTAGTGGTCTTAATTAATGATTTGTGAGTCATAGCATCCTATAAGTATCCCAGTTAAGTGTTAGGTGACTCTCAGAAAAAGCACATCTGTGTCTATGATTTAGCTTGTGTTTCTTTACATTTGTTTGACACTGTCCTTCAGCAAAATTATTATTACTATTTTTATATCAAGACCCATAGTTACGTTTTATTGTTCTGTGACCTAGTGACCATGGTCATTGTGACAAGAGCAAAGGAGGAAGTCAGGTGACATAGTATAAAAAGCGGCAAAGTCTGTGTTAAACTGTGTGGGACCGCTGTATGTTTTCCCATGTGGAACTGAGAAATCAGTTTCTTTTATCCATGACCGTTCCACAACATTAACTGAAAGTCGTTTTTATGCCTAAACCTAATGAATACCACAATTTTATTAAGTTTATTATTGTCACCATGACAGGAATCGCAATTCTCCCAAGTCCCCACATATTGATAGCAGCTCCCTCACGCCCACAAATACTATAAACAATGTCCCAATGTTTTTTCTTTTATATGAAAGAGACACAGAACATACAGAATTGAGTTTTGCACAGAACATACAGAATTGAGTTTTGCTTTGGGTTGGATGTTTGCCATGACGACAAAGGTCTAGTCTCCCTGCCACTGGTACACTTGTTGGTTCGTTATGTGCCAGCTAAGAAAAAGGGTTGGCTAATATTGGTCATTTCAACCTTTAAAAAGTGTTCCAAGTTGTCTGAATGCTGAAGCTAATCAGCGTTCAGGCAACACACCGCTGACAAGAAAAGTTGTGCTGAATACAATATAGTGCTGAGAGAACAGTCAATCAACAGGAGCCTGATCACAACTGTCCACATCCACCGAGCCCGCCCGATGTCACCATGTTCTTCTGTCACACTGCATTTTATTAGAGCGTCCTGTTATGATGTTCCATCAAGGGGAGAGAGCGCTGTTGTCAACCTTTACTATTGCGTTTTTTGAAAGGCTGCTCGTCCCTGAACATTAACTGCTGTTGTGACACAGTCCCACTCAAACTGAATGAAGGTCAGTAAATAATACCTTTAACCTTGCATCGACCTGCAGATATGTACTTAAGAAATTTCTCTTTTAAATCTTGCACTTTTCTATTTACTCCCACAAAAAGACTCGAAGGACGAAAACATTTACACGCATATCAATATTCATGAAGAGCATTTCATTACCCACTTATGGCTAATTGTGGGAGTTAACAGAGTGGGAATAAATGCTTGTTCATGTGTGCACAATTTAAAAGTTGATTGAGATTCATAACGGAGAACTTGCACAAAGACTTAGAACAATGTTATTTGGCATATTCTGCTTTCCTTTTTACTTACAGCAGCCTATTAGTGTTGAATTCATGGAAAGAGCTGTGCGTGAAGCATGTAGTGTTTAAATCCACACACAGGAAATACTGAATTTTAGATTGGTTTCTGGTTTGTTTAGAAATTAGAATATACTGGGTAATAAGTTTTAGTACTCATAGCCACCATGGCCCAATAGAGAAAGAAAAAAAAAAATTCAAACACTGTTTGATTGACAAGTGATCTTAACAACAAGGACAGAGAAAAACAAGACTTCGCTGGACAGCATGTGCAGACCACACTGTCCAGAACAACTACACCATGTAATTTCCACAAACATTCAGTCAGTTTCCTGTTTAAGTTTGGTCACTTTTTGGTCAACTGAACATGCTGCTCACTTCCACTCTCTGAACACAGCTGTCAACCCAGAATGTTACGCCACGGCAAGCAGGGAGGACTACAAATCCACTAAGCAGGACAGGTGACTCACTTCAGGGGAAAGTAGCTGATGTCTGTCTCTGGGCTCTTGAGTTAAATGAAATCACTAATTTGGCAACAGTGGAATGGAGTTATATGTGCCCAGTTGGACACCTTTGAACCATGTCACTCAGATGTTCATGTTTTGACATGTGAACTGTTCCACACTGTGGATCTATATGTCAGTCAGCCAGTAAGGAACTAGCTCTAAGGCTGCTGTGTCTGTAGTCTGACAAAACAATAAAACCCACAGTATGAACATATAGGCCTGCACACTGACAAACAACTATTGCACTTCTGATGACAATTTAGCGGTGAAGTTGAAAAAAATCAGCGACAATAAGCCCTTAGTAGAAATCACACTCGCCTGTCATGACATTTCTCAGCACAAGTCAGACCATGTTGAGTTGAGATAAAGGGAAGTCAAGATGAATTGTGAGTTGGAGAATGTTATTGCTGACTCAGCCTTAACCTATGAGCATTTGCTTTTACATGGTAACGTGTAACTGTGTATTATGAATTACAACAATATTTTTTTGACACAAGGTTTTAACACAATAAAAAGTGTCTTTGCAACTGTATTAACCATTTGACTAGTCATGGTCGTACAGCAAAAATGCCCATGAAAAAAAGAGACAAGTTTTATTTTATTTGGACATGACTGTTATTAAGATTCAGCAAAAGATGATCTTCCTAAGGTAAAAGCGAAGAAGTGAACAAACCTGACTGTAATAGACAATTCTTGATGAAACATCATAATCATTATCGCCTAATTGGTCTAAATGAGTCATCTGATATTAGACATTTTCAGTTAGATTAGAGACTCATTTGACCACCTCTGTGATCTTATTGTCTTCTATGTGATTGGACAGACGTAGATCTGGACTAGATCTGGTGGACTCGCACCCAATAAGTGTTACATAAGCCAAAAGGAATTGCTACAAAAGATACCAGAATAAATGAAGCCACAATAACAAAATTCAAGTGACTCATCGAATAAGCTCTAAGCCTGAATTTTAAGTTTGTGAGAGAAGATTTTGTTGTCATATGATGGTATTTATTCCACAGCTGTGCGCCAGAAACATCAGAACAGGGAAAAATTAGATCTCAGTGTCTGTGACCGTGGCGTGATTGTTTGGTGCCAGATGGGCTGGTTTAAATGTTCCTGAAACTGCTGATCTCCTGACATTTCCAAACACAACAGTCTCTAGAGTTTACTGAGAATGGTGCCAAAAACGAAATAAAACAAAGCAAAAAAAAAAAAAAAAAAAAAAAAAGAGTGAGCAGCAGTTCCATGGATGGAAACACCTTGTTGATGTGAGAGGTCAGAGGAGGCCAGACTGGTCGGAGCTGACAGAAATGACATGGTGACTCAGATAACCACTCTTTGCAGTGGGGAGCAGAAAAGAGGTTTAACTATTGAAGAAATGATTTTGGTAATAGTAAAACTCTGAAAACTAATAAGTAAGAAACATGATGAATGATTTGCTTTGAACAAAAATATTCTAATATTTTTATCTTATCTTAATAATTATCATCATGCCATCCTAGCGGATTTCACGTAATTTTCATAAAACATAATTACCAGAATCAGATCTGACTCGGGCGGAGGTATAATGACTCCAGTCCACACTTGTATTGCTCATTACCGAAGTGGCAGACAAACACAGTCTGACTTTACTGAAACCTATATACAGAGAGTGGACACAACACAAGAAAAAACTGTACACTGTAATCCACTTACTGTAAATATCCTTGCAACAAATCCTACCACTCTAAACTTAAAAGTGTTGTTACAGTGTCGTTCATAATCTGTGCAAGAGGTGTTAATTCAACTCTATGAGCAGTTTTAAGTTTTTAGTTTGTTTTTATTGCATTGGATTTCATATTGAATTGGATTACACTGTGCAGCTGGTGCTTTAATTGTATCCAGTATAACAGCATGTCCCCACCTCTGTATTCGTTGGTTGTGCCTTCTACTCAAACACTGCTGCTGAACCAAGATATTGGATAAACTTCATTTAAGCTCAATATGCATGAATGCATGTGATTAGAATAAGCAGTACCACCACTGAGCAACCCAATTTGCAAGCGAGCGTGCCTTTGGACCACCTCTGACTGTCCAACTTATATCCTTGAGTGAACAAGTTAAAACAATGTACAGTAGTTTCTCCAGGGTCAGTGCTTCAGAAAAACACTACGCTGCTAGTCACTCTAGATGCGACCATTTGTCACCCCGAATTAGTGATCAGTGTACAGGGTTCTCTCTGTAGCAGGAACATGGAACATGTGATCAATTGAATCAACAATTGTCTAAAACTATTTTAGTAATAAATTGCCAACTGAGTTTATATTAGTAATTATCAGGTGTATGCTCAGGCTCCAAAGTGCCCAACTGCAATTAATTGGTTGATTTCGTTGCTGTTCTCACCTGGGAACTGATATATCTGGTAACCTAAAGATGTTCTTTAATTTTATAGTTTTATCATATATTATTATTATTATTATCACCCCACAACATGTTTAACCCCTCCCTCCCCATTTTCAAATGTAATGCAGTAACACGTTTACTCAGAAATATTTTAACTGACTTACTTTGTTCTTTTACCTGAGAACATTGATTCACAGTGATTTACTTCTACTGATGCCTTTTCACTAATAGTAGTGATGGCATTCACATGTTGACGTGCTGACATCAGTGTGGTGTCCCACCCCCAGTCAGTTTCTGTTACTGGTAGAGTTTATTGCTGCTCTGACTGAACACAGTTAATGTTGCTGTTTTCTTCATTTTCTAAACACTTGAACTTGATCTTAAAGGAGAACTTCAAAAAAGCACAGTTTTTCTTGCTCTGATTGCGTCTCCTTTTTGTGTATTCGTGTATATTTTAAGGTCTACTCTACGTGCCTTTTAAATTGCGCCCTGGAGACAAACAAAGTTTCTTGAATTGAACTGAATACACATCTCCCGCTTTCCTACATAGTTTTGATGCTATTTGTTTGTTAGAATTGACTAGTAGTTGGTAGCTGTGATAGACATGCTAAAGGCAGCCCTTTTAAAAAAGATAAACACTAACCATGTCCCATGTCCCAACGTATCTGTAATTTTGCAGCATTTAGTTCCTGCAGGGCTTTACTCTCAGCTCCACCTCCGTCCCACCTTTTCTTAGTCTCTCATTCTCTCTTTCTCCTATACTGTCTATTTTTTCCTTGCACTGATTGGCTGTGCACACTTCACCCGCTGACAAAATGTTTTGTTAATGCGTGTGTGTGACTAATAGCATGTGGTGACAGGCAAGGGCAGGTTAAAAGTGGTCATGGGGGCTCATGGCCTACAATTATGCGTGAATGGGAATGCAAGGAGAATTAAGTGCCACACATAAATTTACATTAAAAGAGTCATTTTACTGAGAAGTTGTTAAAAATGTCCACATATAAACTATCATGATACTGCTGCACACATCCACATCTGTTTACAGGATACATGGGAAAACCATCTATATCACATCTGGTCGAGGAATATATACACTGTTGCTCATAAAGTTGGAATAAAATATTTTTTTTACCTCTTTCCATGAAATGATTGTGACAATGTGATTTATTTCATTTCACCTGGGTAATTGGGACACATACTGTAATCATTGCACCTGGTCAAAAGTGATTACTGATGCATTTAAATAGGAACAAATTGTGTCTGAAAACAAAATTATTCCAACTTTATGGGCAACAGTGTATATTCAATCATTTAACAATAATGAAGAGTGAGACTAAATAGTTCATTGAAATATTTTTACGAGTTCATGTAGCATATATTTTGGGGGGAAAATGATCTAAAACTTACTGAAAGTCCAACTTAAGTTGTCAGGGATCCAGTCCATATAATAGAATTCCCATTGACTCTGGCTGCTATCTTATATATTTTAGATTTCTGTGTTGGATGAAAACTTAGCTTAACCTTTCTCCTTTGTTTTCATCAAACTAAGATTTTACAGAATATACGGCTGCTTTTCAAAGCATTTCATGTGACCTGAGGTTACAGAATTTACTCAATACTTTAAAGCTTCTGCAGACTTTGAATTCTAGTAAAAAAAAAAAAAAAATGGGAAAAAAGAAAAAAATACCTCAGCTTAAGTCACAAAGTGGGATCACATATAGAGATAGACTATCACTCCATCTGCTAGAGAGAAGTCTTCCTTTCCTCTCTTACAACCACATACAGTGTGTTACAAGAAACTGTGTGTGTGTGTGTTTGTGTGTGTGTGTGTGTGTGTGTGTGTGTATGTGTGTGTGTGTGTGTGTGGAGGAGAATTCTATAATAACAAAAAGGAGAGGTGTAAAAAAAAAGGGTTGCAATGGGAAGACACAGACAATAAGCAAGTTAACAGGGAGGGAAGGAGAGAGAGAGAAAGAGAGAGAAAGAGAGAGAGAGAGAGAGAGAGAGAGAGAGAGAGAGAGAGAGAGAGAGAGAGAGAGAGAGCAGAGAAAATGGGTAATTTCAGCCTGTTGTGCCACACAGGGAATCAATATTTAATTTCTTTGTCTGCAATGATCAGAAGGGAGTGAAATCATTTTGAGATCTCAGCTTACCACTCAATACTTCTCAGTCTACAAAATCATATGTGCTACATAGAATGGCTTTGCTGGACCTGGACTTAGAAGCTTGAAACTAGATAATCTCCTGGAGTGAGTATATTGAAGCTATTTCTACTTCTTTGAAATAATCTTCTTTTCATGAACAGAGTGGAATTTAATCACTCCTCCCATTTTCTAGAAAGAGCAAGTGGCCCTACAATTTTGTACATCAGCATTATGACACGTTAAATAAGCAGAGGCTAGCAGAGGAACAGTAGTGTACAATAATCAGAATGCAACAAGCAGCATCAACGAAGTGCCAAATGACAAAAACAACTTTGCATTATGTGTGTGATGATCATAATAATTCCGTTCCGCACCATGGTCTTTGGAAAAGCCATTTGCAGCTGTTCAACTGAAAAGCGTGCCCCAGCCATCCAGAAATGAATGACTGGGATATTAAAGAGACAAAGAGAGAGAGAGAGAGAGAGAGAACGCGGGAGGATGGGAGAGAAACACAGGGCCCAGAAAAGAGTGGATCAACATATAAAACAAGTTGTCTCTGTGCTAAACACTGGAACTTGATCTTAAAGGAGAACTTCAAAGTTCAGGGTCATGGAAAGATGTCAGGATGAAAAAAAATAATGTGACTGAACATGACAGATCAGTTAGAAATGGCCTTATTGTGTACTTGTGAATGGGCAAATACATTTTAAATACCTCATGAGTAAGTAAACTTTGTATAAGGTTGGCAAAGGATAAACTCAGCTCTTCCTCACTGTGAGAACAAATTCTCATTTTACAATGAGTTTTCCTTGTTGTTTTTCTCTAGTTATTCCCTGTGCTCACCCCACATACCCTCCGTCCTCAGCCGCACCTGAGCCTGCCTCCCTGCTATGGATCCAGAACCAACACCCAAGCCTTCAGCTCATCTACCTGCCTGCCTGTACCATTCTTCATCCCTCAGTGCTCAATAAAACTGTCTCTTTACCTACTCGAGCTCTGAGGTTGGGTGCTTTTGGGTCCAAACGTAACTCAAGCCCTAATAGCAATGATGCAAAGTCTGTAAGTGAATCTCAAACAACTGTCACTATTTACCAGACAAACTGCAGACAATTTGTGATATTTTTTGAGTGGAAATAGAGAAAAGTCAGAAGTAGAGTTTAATGTAAATCATGATTACATCAGTGAAATAAGCAATAAGTCATAATAAGTACTGGTAATGGTAAAACAGATGGCAGTGTACATATAATGTATCCCATGGGGCAAATGGGTAAGGCACACTACAAATTTACATGCATACAGTATGTGTATACCATACAAATAGCTTATTAATTTCAGATTTAATTAGAGGATAAACCCCTTGAGATGCATCATATGGCATTCACAGTAAAGAGGTCCTCTGTACTTCTCTCTCCTAGCAACTGATCAAATGATTGCTGAGTGGGTTAAAAGTCAACCTTGCAGAAGATTGCCCACAGAGAAATGATGCACTTAGGGAGTAGGCATTGATTAATCCCAGCTCAGAGCAATTATGTATATTCTAAGGCCATAGGTTATACACAAATTAGGCTGTAATCTGTCTTTAATTCTTTTAGGGGCCATCTATTAAGTAGACATGAATCTCAAGAAAACTCTGGCTACATGACTGCACCTGCTTTCATCTATTACAAACAGTAAGTCTTGCCTGGCATCTGCAGCCCGGGCGAGCTACAAACTGCTGCTGGATGAATGCATCACACTGCAGCACCTGACGAATGTCACAGCCACAAGTAATAACAGGGCTCATTCTTCACTTAGCACACAAATTCATATGTATTCCCCTACTTATGTTCTGTCGCTGTCATATGACACTGTGATGGAAAGGCCACAATGGCAGTCACATTAATACTGTCTGAGGCCGAGCAGCTTCCCCTTGCGATTATGCAGATTCAGGGAGCCTACTGCAGTAATACGGCGCCTTTCCTGACAATACAAGAACTGTGGTAATTCAAACATATTGCCGACAGCGTACTATTTCAAACATTATGCCAAGCATTCTGTCGAACCATCTAGAATGGCCATAAAGTCAGAGACTCATTCTGCTGATTTATCATCAGCTTCTTTTCCACAGGTTTTTTTTTTTTTGGTGGGAAAACATATAAATTAGACATATAAATTACACTTCCTTGCATATTTCCTAATGTGAATGAATTTTTGAAGCAGACCTATTGTCATTCCTTTTTTCATGTTTGAAAGCCTGTCATGGTGTCATAATTCAATTAAAATATCAGCCGTTATTTTTCCAGTCAGCACATACTCTAAGATCGAGTATAAGAGGATGATTTGTCACAGCCAATACAAATTATGTTTGAAATACATCACATTTGGAAATATGCAACCCTCTATGGCATTTAAGATACATTGTGTGGATGATCTAAATAATTCATGGTTATTGTTTTGGGGGAATGGCCTTTATGTGAGACTTCAGTTTAACTGTTTCAGGTAGAAGAGGTTTGGGACTGGTACGTACAAGCAAAAATGTTTCTCTTATAGGTAAGTGGTGATCATCATAATAAGTAAGATTCAATTTTTTTTCACCACAATTTACCAGTGACAATTATTCGGTATTTATTTTTGTAAACAGAATTTTGAAGGCAGTGTTGTTTGGACCCCGTGGGCACTGGGGCATTTTCTTGGCATTTTGTAATGAGTTTGTTGGACAGGCAGGTGTCATGGGCAAAAGTCTGGACTTAATGTGGGTTGTGAATTTTGATCAATGCAAAAAGATACAGAGCTCTGATTCCAGAAACAGAAAGGGCAGGAATTAAAATTTCCCTTCCTCAGAAGCAGCAGAAGTCTTTCCATGGACCCTCCCGAGCCTACTGGTCTCAGACCGATTATAGATCTATTGCTGACAGCTCCAGCTGTGACTGAATAGAAATACAATGAATCCGAAGAAAATAGGTCAAGAAGAAAGGTGAATTTGTTTTGTGATACATGTACTCACGCTTTAGCAATACAACAAACACTCAGAAACTTAAACAAATCAACTCAAAGATTTAACCAAGACAGGAACTTAACTTATCAAAGTAGACAAAAAGAGAGTTAAAAAAAAGACACATACATGCCTACAATAACATTAAAGTTATAATCTGCATTATTAGTATTCATAGTCAGCATTTTTTTTTCTCTGCAACAATGTATTTACGTTCAGTAATTATCTCTGTAATTACAGTATATCTGTTTGTTTTTTTTATTGACAGTGCAGGACTCGCCATTCTCACTCTGGATTCAGATAGGCAATGTAGGTAAGGCAATGTGGGTAGCTACAAATGTAGCTTCAAATGGCTATACAGTATTTGTCAGCAATTATAATGCCTCCTAAGAAGATACATTCCATATTATTACAAATGTGTTTTACTATGTTGTCACTCTACCCTCCAGTTGTGGGGATGTCACATTAAAGTTTTTGACAAATACATTAATAAACTCTTATATCTGCTTGTAACTTCACTGTAGAGTGTAGAATGTATTGGTTATAGTGGTCAGTTATGGGGGGAGACATGAATAACATAAGGCAGTGTGAGCTATGGCTTTTTAAAATTTCACCATGTTGAATGGGAAGCAAACACTAACAGTGCAGTGCATTTACTCAAAGGTGTTGACACTGTTGAGAGAACTCTGCACTCGATATTTTAGATGCTCCAAAGTTGCCGTGTTTCTCAGACTTTGAAAAACAAAAATCAGCCTTGACTCAAGGCTCTAATCAGCCTTGACTCACAGGAAAGGATTACAAGTACGCCCATATATTGCTGAAAGAATGCTGAATCAAAATACCATCAGACTGCCGAACTCTATATATGTCAATAGAGGCAGGTGGGTGTGGGAGCAAATGAAAGGCAGAGAGTAACAGAGAGTGTTGTACAGTGTAAGCATTGGACAGAAACACTAAGAACCAGTCATTTACAGCAATGTAAAGCTTTAGATGGTTTAACGTTTTACACTGTGATATTAATATGTTTCATACCACAGACTTAATCATTGGGATGTAGTCAGTTTTTATTTGTACAGTGCCAGTTCACAACATAAGTTATCTCAAGGCGCTTTCCAAAATGTACTGTGGTTTGTATCTACAAGAGAAAGTAAGTATAATGGGTAACAAATTCAACTTTTGATTCATAAGGAGATAATTAAGGCTGCCAGTGTGGTTAGTAGGAATGTGTTTCACAGCTCATCAATATTTCTTTCATCACCAGTATCTACCTCCAGTGTGCGTGTTCATTCCACTGTTAAAGTGGGTGGAAAATCGTTGCATAACACATTAATCAGCTTGACTGGGAATAGGTTGGTATAATGGATGAGATAAGCTTGTTTATAAATTGGCTCACAAACTAGCAGTGACATCATTTATGGAGGTTTGACGATGACCCAGTGACTCAGAAGAATGTAGCAGAACAGAAGCAGTTATTGGTTATTCTTTACATTTGATTATTTTAAATGAGTGAATGTGGGGTTTCAAACTGTAAGTTTTGCTATATATTAAATGTTCACATCTAAATAAGCAACATTCAAAGTTGATGTTGGAAAAAAAACTTTTAATTAATTTTATTTGTCTAGAAGAGTTCAATAGTCAAGAAACCCCATAAGCAAACAACCCCACAACTAGCATAAGGTTTTTATCATAAGGGTAATGCTTGGAAGTACATGACTTCACCTTTCTCCCAACAAGTCCTCCAGCCTCAGCAACCATATAGGTCATTTTCACGATCAAAATGTACATTTCAAGAATGAAAATATCCTAATAGTTCAACAAGGCCTGTCCCATCACAAGTCTTCTGTTAATGAAGCTAAGAAATGCTTCTTTTCCAGAAGTTCTGCAGGCACGGCTAATGCATCTCTGGCAGCTCTTAATGTGCTACAGTCCACTATGTATTCTGTTGTTCATCAATTTGTAAAGTCAGGAAATATCATGTGACCATGTCATAAGAAACTGTGTTTACCAATTTTATCAATGAAACTAAATAAATGAATTACAAACATGCTGATGTCAAATTTTCTATACTGTAATTTTTGTTCTAAGCACCACATATGGACCAGAGATAGATAATAAAAAAACTTTTTTCCATGTGCAGTTTAGGCAGATGAGACATCACTGTCTGCATTTACAGAGAAACCTGATGTATAAGAGAGGACATGTTAAATGTTTTCATTATTTATATATAAATTAAATGTGTCACATAAACAGGTATACACACAAAGAAACGTGTACTTGTGGACATAAACAAACAACTACACAAATCCATGACCATTTCTTAGTGAGAGAGCAGATGAAGGATTTGCCACTGTGGTCTTTTTTCAGCCTAACAATGCACTGTCCACCGGTGACCATTTGTTTTCAAATGGAGGTACCTACTACAAGCCACCCACACTCCGACTGGAGACTAGACACGTCTCTGGAACAATACCCAATTAAAGCACAAGCCCCCTCTATTTGTTTTGTATTCTTCTGATCACCAAAGCTCCCCTTGTTTCTCCTCCTTTTGCCTTGTTTCTCTTCAACCCCCTTGTTGTCCCCCCTCCTGGTGTAAATCTCCTACAAAAGGAGCATCTAGTTGTATTATAATTGGTTCCCAAGCACCCATTCCAAAACTATCAGTGCAGCAGCATCTCGATTTGGAAGACAGGTCCCAGCAAAGTAAGATAAGTAGGAAGTATTACAGCCGTTGCGCAACCATGATTAATGACATGCTTAGACCTGTTTCTAAATATTGGGAGGTGGGGAGCGTACCTGGGGCAGCTCAAAGAGTCTCCAGATGATGAATAGAGCGATAGAGCATGCCAGAGACAGCTGCCACCGAATGGACAATTAGGTACAACGAGACGAGACAAGATGGTACGAGATAAGAGGGTAAATAAAGAGTAAACACAGAGGAGGGGGTTCTTGCAGGATTCTTTGGTTAGTTCAGTACTACTTTATAGAACTGTAATGATGCATTTGACCCGTTCCATTAGTAAGCATGCTAAAACACTCTGGTGCTTAAATCAAGGTAATGAATTAAATTATTTTATTAAATTCAATTTAAATTGTTGATCGCACTGAAACAAATTATGAGGACTTGTGATACAAACAGTACGCTTTTATTTTCTTATAAAAATATGAAGGCAAGGGGATACTGCATGACACATAGGTGTCAGGCTACAGCAGCATGAGGAAGAGATGATGACATTATCACAAAAAAAAAAACACTGTACACAAACTGCTTAGCGACACATAGCAACAGACAAACACAGTAAGCCACTATCTTATAAACATTTAGCAGCTAAAGAGCCAGATATTTCTCTCAGGACCTGCACGAGACCAAAAACAGAGCAAAAAGAGAGTGAATATTGGACTTATAGTATATTCATAAGGTGGACTGAAACTCAACTCCAAATGAATCACAATAGCTGCGTTTCAACCAAAAAGTACCGGGAACAAATAGTTCCTGGTACTTTTCTTTAGGAACTAAAAGGTTCCATGTGGCCCATTGTTGTCTGTGTTTCCACTGTGGCCTAAAGCTTCCCGGGAAGCACTTTGAGGACATAACATGAACGAAGATACGGGACAAATTGGTTCAAAAGGTTCCTGGGGAAAGTTCCTGTGGTGGAAACGCGGCTAATGTTGCTCCGTATCTGCTTAATATGTGGATAAGCAGCTGTTTGCTAACAAATTTGACATACAAACAAGTTGATGATGATGATGATGATGATGATGATGATGATGATGATGATGATGATGATGATGATGATGACTATGTTATGCTTGTAGCTTGTTTCTGCCTCCCCCTTCCTCCATGGTCACAGAAATCAGTTATATCAGGTTTACGACTTTAAGGTCGTCACCACTATCAGGCACAAGTTGAGCTTTCTGACAATTCTGACATTTAATTGCACTTTAATTTCTGTCCTTATTTTGACGTAAACAAACAGACCTCTGTGTGGGAGGGATCACTGATCAGATAAATACAATACTAATATATTTTTAACTCTGTTCCGCTACAGTGTCATTGACTTCTTTCAGTCACGTTTGGTAAGCAATGTAGTCACAATGGAAAGTGAATGGAAACAAGGACAGTAGCAACAATACAGCCTCTGTCCTTGGGACAGGACACCAAACCCAAATCAATATGGACAACAATCCATTAATGCTCTCGCTCCAAGTGCATTGTGGCACCTCAGAAGTTCGGATTTTCAGGAGCAAAGCCGGCATTCACACAGACCGCAGTAAAATGCACAGGAGGGTGAATGAGATACAAATGGAAGTGAGCACATGAAGTAGTACAAAGACAATTACACTCTTGGTAGAAAGATTTTGAATTGAAAAAGTGACAAGCTGAGTCAGAAATTGTCCTGAGGCAATATAGACAAAGCCAATCAAATTGCTATACATAGCACCTGTAAATTTCCCTCTTCCTATAGCAGTATTTACAGCAGCACAGCGCTAATGTCCCATGGGTATTTTATGGCTGGTAAGAATGACATCTGTCCTAAAAGACAATTTTGGTGTTGGTGCTACAGGCATGAACAGCTTCACAGAATGAATGAATTTGATAGAAAAAGCAGGGCGGAAGCAAGAGCCTTCATTCAGCTCTCAGCTTTCATTAAGGTACATCAAACGTAGAAGTTACTTTCTCCTTTTTCGCTTCTTCTCTTTATACGACTTTGGCACAGCCTGTCTGTAGCTTCATTAAAGCTGAATGTCACAAGTAGATTGGGACATTCCTACTAATTATTTAGTTTATGGCAGTACAGAGGAACTGCACGGTACACTCTGTCCAATAGTCACCTCTTGTACCAGCCTAGGTGCCTGGGAGGAAAATGAATCTTCCCTGAGGATTGGATAACCAACTTAAAGACACAAATAAAAATACTGTATGGAAAAACCTGAAGAGACAACGTGAGGCAGGATAGAAGAAGTGAGAGGGAGATTTTAATGAGGAAAATGAGAGGGTGGGAAGATGCAGTGCTTGCTGCTAATGAAAGAGGAGATTAAGAGGTGAAAGAAGACGAGATAGCAAGGTGGGGAGAAAAGGATGCTGTGCTTACGGGAGAAGGGAAAGAACACAAAAAAAAAGGAGGAGGAGGAGGAACGAAACGAGAGAGAGGTGACAACGAAGTGTGCGTTTTGTTTTTCACAAGGCAAAAAGTTTTCAAAGTTTAAAGAGATGGTAAAAGTTGTGAAGTAAATGTCTGCGAGGGCTGAGCACATCTGAAAAACACCCCCAGGTTGGAATAAAGACGCAGTTTGGGAGGCTGAATCATAGAGCTGCTATACTTAATCAGTAGAATCGCCACTGCAGACTGTGTGTGAGTGTGAAGTGTGGGATGGGGTGAGAGTGAAGTTAGTTTTATTTAGAACATACAGAGAATGTTATCCTCCATCCTTTCATAGAACAGGTGCCATACTTCAAAGAATAAGTCTCCCTTTCTCTTGTGATTGGAAAACAAGCACATATATAGAGAGACTGAAGTTGAGTAAAGTTAGGAACACTGATGGAGGTAAAAAGTCAAAAAAAGTCAAAAGTATGGGGGTAGCACAGAGGCAGCAGTATTTAAGTATAATGAAAGTAGAAAAGTGACATAGTTCATCTGAAGTAAGACTATTGCTATTTGTGGCCATTAGTGTTTTTTTTCTTGTGATATATGAGCAGACATTTACAGGTACCTTTTATATAGTACATCTGAAGTGATTTGCAGCAATTTCAGTTGCAGCAACATTGGTAGAAGGAGGAATCGTAATAGTTACCCTCTGTATGTCCGAGGTGAGTTGCAGCAGGGTCGGGGAAGCTGTAGCTCTAAGAGTCTCCGTCCCTCTCACTGGAGAGTTCAGACTGACGTAAGCCACTGCACTGCTCTGTAGGACAACACTGTTATCCTGCAGGGAACACACACACACACACACACACACACGCACACACACACACACACACACAGGATATCACCCCCAGTCATAATTGTATAATTGTCGTCATCACACTCGTTACATCATAGTCATTAACTCCAGTCCACAAAAAGTCTCCTTCTCCGTTCTTAGTATTACTGTCATAGTTTTATTGTCCTTGGCAGTTGATCTGCTTTTGCTTGCAATGTTATTTAATCTCATTAAATACATCAGAAACAACAGCACAAACATTCTTGTGGTCTCCTACAAGAAGGTATTGTCTTTTGAACTGTAGTGTAATGTGGGAATAACAATAATGAATAGTCATTATAAATGAGAGCAACTCAAACAAAATAATATAGTCTGATTGCAGCTGTCGAGGGTTGTTCCTTTATTGCCACAGCATTATTCTCTGGAGTGAATACAAAACGAACACCTACTGTTTTGATTGGCTCTCCTTTTTTCTCTTGTAACTGTTAATTATGGCTTCAATCAAATTACATCTAGCAAGTATTGCAAGGAACCAACTCTCAACTTGACATTTTAGCATTTTGGCTGTTAGCTGGCTTAGTGTTAGCAAGCCCTGGCAAAAGCATATAGCAAAAGCATATAGCATATCTTAAAAAGCTTTTGAAAAGATGAAAAGGTTTTCTCTGTGCATGGTACTGTAGTCTGGAATGGTACACACGTATGTTTCCAGGGACTGCTTTCATGTATTGTGTTTTTACATCCTTTTAAATTATTCCAGACACCACGACTTCTGACCTCTAAGCTGACATTTAATAAGATGTTCTTGTGCTTACTGACCTTTCCCCACTCATAGGACCCAATGTTTCCCAGGGCTGAGCCTCCCCATGAGCAAAACACAGTGGTACGGTCCGGCACCCATCCTCGTTTGGCCTGCTCCGTCAGTGCCGCGATGAGCTGATTCATGATGGCTGAAGCCCCGCCTCCCTGGTCACTGTCATGACGACTGCCTACCAGGACGTAGCGATCTGAAAATAAATCAGTGGCGAGAAAGTTAAGCTGTTTGGTATCATTTGTGCATGTTCACATTTATTACATGAAAAAAGAAAAACAGTACAGTTGTCATAACAAGCAAAACAATTGTGCTTGGTTGTATAATGCTCAGGAGTTCTTGACCTTTTTAAGTAACCAGGTATGTGAGTTCCATACAGACATTGTGTCAGAACATAAAGGTAATATTTAGTGATAGAAAAGAAAACTGTTGCTCATGAATCCAAACCAATGACTTCTTAGATGTAGGTGAAATAGCAGAGCAGATAGCAAAGCAAACAGAGGAGATCAGTATACACTGCATTTTATTTCTTTTTGACCGCACAGCAGCGTCAGTGGAGCTATGTGTAAGTATGAAGCATGAAGCACTCGCATCTGATATATCATGGACAGTATCTGGCAAAGACAAAGTTTCACGACACAACAAGTGTTTCATGTGGTAGAATTACCACCTCCAGCCAAGTTGTAGGAAATCAGGTCACAATCTCCCCTTCTGGAGTTACAGCAGCCAGAAGTGTTTCTGCAGAACATTATGATGCCACAATTAAGTTGACATTTGACCATTTGGATATAAAATCACTTGGGGGCGACTGTGGCTCAGGAGGTAGAGCAGGTCGTCCACTCATTAGAAGGTCAGTGGTTCAATCCCTGGCTCCTCCAGGCCGCATGTCGAAGTATTCTTGGGCAAGATACTGAACCCAACTTTGCCCCTGATGGCTGTTCCATCAGTGTATGAATGAATGGTGAATGTGGCAGGTATTGTAAAAGGCTTTGAGTGCTCAGTAAGACTAGAAAAGCGCTATATAAGTGCAAGTCCATTTACCAGAATATTATCCTAATAGACATTTGATATAAATTGTGTCATAATTAGTAAATGAGTTTGTGAGTAATGGTCAAAAATGTGTTTTGTGAGGCCACACTGTACCAAAAGTAATGAAATTCTCTCTGGGTGTTCCTGATATATTGCATTCACAAGAATGTGAGGTCACCGTGACCTTGACCTTTGACCACCAAAATCTAATCAGTTCATCCTTGAGTCCAAGTAGACATTTGTGTCAAATTTTAAGAAGTTCAGCTGAGGCATTATTGAGACATTGCATTCACAAGAATGGCTCTGGCTGTCAGTAGCACAGAGGCATAACAATGTACAAAACCTCACAGCAAGCTGCAAATAACTCTTCTGCTATTTCAGACTATCAGCTGTCCCATTTACCCTCTCAGCCTCACCTTACAACCCACTCAGGTCACCACGAGGTGAGCTAGACAGATACAGTGCTTTCAAAAGATATACAATAACAGACAAAGCATTGCATTAAAATTCCTCCCTTTACCACTGGTTGTCACAGTTTATCTACAGACACACAAACACACCAACTTTACTAGAACATCACATACTGCACAACACTATGTCCTCCCTCCCCACAACATATCACAGCTCGGTCACTCATTATTTCAAAGCCAAGAAATCCTGTCATTTCAAAGACTTAAATGTTTTCTTGTTAACATGAAGTGACAATTTGTATGACATGGATAATTTCTTACATCTAAAATGAAGTTGGTAAAGCTACAGCAGTGACCTGATAACCTGATGACTCGTTATGGTCTTTATCCTCATTACTGCTTTTTTCAACTCTTAGTCTATTGATAACTTTGAATCAGTTTTACACTGTTGCATTAAACAAAGACACATTTGATCATTGGGAAATTAGTTATGTACCTTTAGAGAGATGGTGAAGATCACACATTTTCCTTCTTTACTTTTGTTTCTTGTATTAAAATGGATCATAACCTCAGAGAGAAAGCCTCTGATTCATGCATTTGTTCTAATGTACAGAGTATAGCATATAGAGATGTATCAAGACCACTGAGAAAATCTGAATTGAAAATTATGAAAGTAAATGCTGAATGGAGATTGGTAATATGAAAATGTATACTCTCTCTCTCTATATATATATACTATAATATAGTAATATTATGACAAAATGGTATTCAGGTACAGTGTTTAAGTGTGGTTTTTCAAAGCTAACACGCTCACCCACTTTCACAGAGTGCCAACAGAAACACACAAACATGAATGCTTCAGGCTCTATATGGCTTACATTTTGTACAAAGATTTACTTTTCTAATCAATCTAGGTCACTCTACAAGGACAGCAACCAATGGTTACAACCTAACACCATATTACAAATCAAATTTTAGCAAAAAAATTGTAATGCAATGCCTGAATTTGCACCATTTATTAAAAGTTTCTTACCATCAAGCAAACATTTACTTCCATCCGCCATGTTCCTGGGGATATAGCCTAACATCAATAACTCGGTAAGAAGTTGCTCTTCCGACGCCCATTCATGTGAATTTTCCCAGCCAGAAATTTTAAAGATTATTCCTACACCACATGAATGCCGGTTAATCAACTGCACCGGTGGGCCACAAGACGTAAACACCACAGCTGTGGCAAATTGGGTAATCAGCAGACCAGTCAGTGTCTACAACAAAAAGACTGCTGGTGTTTCCAGTCAACAGTTGCAAAGCAGGTGAGGCAGAGGCTACAGGACTCTCCCTTGTGTGTTATTGTAATCCAAGGCGAAATTTTGATTTGATTGTGAAACACCATTCTTCTTGTGATTCTGTGAATGAGGAGATATTGAGTAACAGAGAGAATTCTCTTACATTTTAAACAAGCATTTTTCCTGGCTCCAGTCTCTCTGCTTTAGGATGCTTTTTATTCTTTTATTTGTGAATAGGTTTTCCTGTTGTAAATTTAAAATAACCTAGCTGTTTCGGTCTGTTATTGCTCTTTTCTATTCTGTTTTTATTTCTCTGTTTGACCTATTTATTAGAGGGGCATTAAGTAAATATGCAGCTGTTTTATTCTGCTGTGGACACTGCTCTTTTGGGACTGAACCAGATTTAGGTTTATTGCATGTTTTCTGTTTATTGTTCAGTCGGTGTGGTATCTTAGCTAGTGTTCACTGTATAATATCAAGCAGGAAAGTTTGTAATGGTTCCTTGTGAAGGAAGTTGAGAAATAAATTATTTCTACTATTTATCCTGGTTTGCTGTCTCACTCTGTCTCATGCTGAGGTATTTTACCCAAGGTGCAAATCCTAGTATTTTGATGAAGGGGATTGCTCCTGTTACATGGAGGTACAAAGCGGCTTCCTGTAGGCGAAGAGAAGAACAGAGCAAACCTCATCACTCAAACATAAAACACTGATGACTTTGTTTAAGAAAAAAGATGCTTAGAGAAGCCTGCTAGCTTAGCCTAAAACAGTATATTATTGTACTGTGAGGAACTCCCAGGGTAAATCACATAAACAATTAATGTAAAATGCTTCAAATCAGTCATATGTGAAAGTGCAATTTATTTTATTGTTTAATTGAATTCAGAAGGCATTAAGACTGAAGATGAAATGAAGCATGAATATAAAACTCTTATTAATGGAAAAAAAAATCATTAAATGCATGAAGCCGTGTTCTCACTGCCCTTAGGCCAGGACAAATTATGACAGTTCAACAACCACCAACTGAGGTTTAGTGTAGTCAGTACTGGTTAGTTTTTTTTGTCTTCAATGCAATAGGTGTTTGGTACAAACACTTTTTTGTGCAGCCAAAGCCTGATAATGTATATTTTATATTTTATTCCTAAGCCAAGGAGCTATGCAAAAACATATAACTGAGCCACACCAACATTATGTTTATTCAGTAACATGAACATAGATAGAGACTTACATGAGAATTAAAGAGTTATATATTGTGTGTAATACATACAAGAACTTCCCGTTTGCCTGTCAAACTCTCTGTAACTACAAGACTCCAACAAGTTACTGCAAGGTATAACATGTTGCTTTGGAAGTGCTGGCAGCCAGATTTTGTTGCCTTTGGACAGAGCCAGGCTAGCTGTTTCCACCTGTTTCCATTCTCTGTGCTATGCTATGCTATGCTAACCTTTTGCTGGGGGTAGCTTCATTTTTCCCGAAAACACATGAGAGTAGTATGAACAATCATATCTAACTCTTGGCAGGAAAGCAAACGGATCCTTCAGTGATCCTTCTTTTAAACTTTGATTGTTTTTGAAAGTATTACTGCAGTCTCACGTCTTGAGATTGCTTCAGTTATATGGCTGTGTTATATACAAATTGTCTAACTTTGCTAATCTTCTAAAAGAGCTGGACTTTTTGTCTTTACGAGATCCCAAGGCAATAGAAGAAGCAATATCTTCAGTGATAACTTCACTGAAAAGATGCTATGGAGAGAGTAGATACAACTTCAACTTGTAGACACATCCGAGCGTTGTTTAAGTTGCTTTGTCTGTTGCTTTTTCTCACTACAGTGAGATTCCATCTATGATCGATCACTCTCCACCTCTCTGACTCATTATTCTGTCACTGCCCAAAACTATCCTTTTTTATCACTGCGAGTTCTAAGCTTTAAACTCTCTCTTTTCCTTTTGCTGTTAGATTGTCATCTCAGTATCTTCCGGTATCTGTGTCCAGTTATGTTTTTGTTCAATATTTCGGTCAAAAACCAAAGAAGAAAGAAAATATTCCCTGACAAATGTGTTGTTTGTTCCTATTTAAGTATCATTTGCTACAAACTACAGTGTCAAACTGTTGAAGAAATTACTTTTGCGATGTGCATGAATATTCATTCTGTTTAGGGTTGAGATAAATGAGCGTGGAACAGACATACGAGCAAATGCCAACAACCAGTTAAAGGGTCGCTCCTTCCAGAGATTTGTGGCCCATATTATCTGCTTTAGTGGCCCATTATGGCTGGCTAATATCACACTGTAAATCAGCAAGGTAATTTTCCACCAGTGACTGGGCAGGACAGGTACAGTAGCAAAGCATTGCTATGAGTGGAGAGAAGGGCAGGTGAGGAGGACGGATGTGAGAGCGAGGCAAGGGCATGATGAAAAGGTGTTCTCTGCAGAATGACAATTAAAATAGGATAAGGACAGAAACAGCTGACTGAAGGGGCTGGGTTGCCATTTAAATATTAAAAGGATATAATATGGAAATGACCTGCGCTGACAGAGGACTGGGACAGTGAAGAAGACAACAAAGAAAATTTAAATAATAATAATAATAATAATAATAATGATAATATTTTAAAACAGTCTATAAAAGTCTATAAAATGGGGTTTAGAAGTGATTTAAGAAAACTCACTGATTTTGCCTGCCTTATCTCCTCCAGCAGGTTGTTCCTAAGCCAAGGGGCTCTGATGGCAAAAGGGAAGACAAGGACAAGGGAAAGAAACAAAGGGGAGAGGGAGGAACGAGAGACAGTAAAGATTGCAGACGAGAGACCAGTGCAGAGCCCAGAGGTGAAGGCGAGGACATGAAAGAAATTGCTACCATGATAGCGGAATATACTCCACAACATAATTGCATTGACAAGATGGAGAGATGGCCAAAATTGAAAAAGAAGTGGTGGAGACTGCACAGTCAGACATGGAAAGAAGTTCAGACCTAGACTTATCCGCTGCGACTGGCCTGCACCCCAAATGACAGGCACACAGAGATGGCCAAGACAGAGACTGACAGAACCGGTAAAAATGTACAAAACTTTATGGATGTTTTAATAGTACACCCACCAACCAATGTGGCAGTACACTCAACACTGCTGCAGCAGCCAACTAAGATTTGTCCTGGTGGTCACAATGGTCACTCCAACTATGGGGCAAGACCTCAGCATGAAGAGGGATGCTCTGCTCTGCTCTTGCTCTGTTTCTGCTTGACAGGTGGATAACATTAGCTTTGCCAATAGGTCAGTATTGTTTTGTCTCTTTTACTAATGTATGTGATAGATAACCACAACTGGTTAGTTAGCAAGAAGGTACTGGTATCACAATTGTGTGTTTGGTATTCAGTTACCTTTTAGGAGAGCAGTTTCTATGCTATGAAACCTCAAAAACTAGACTGAAACTTCTCAAATATTACTATTCAAACATTTAGTATTTTCTTGATAGATAATTAAAAGATTTCTTTCCTTTTTTTATTTTTATCAGACTTGTCACTAAACACATCCCATAAATGAAGAAGCTCTGACTTGAAAGAAACTATAAAAGGGATAGGAAGGAACAGAGAAACTATGAGGCAGCAGTTATTGTTTAAAGCTCCAATCAAGAATGAATCCAATGACCACATGTCATTTGAAAGAAGTCACTTGAACAAATGAACCTGCAGAAGATAATCCCAACTCTATAAGTGTACATAGCTTTTTACTTTCTTTAAACTCACTGTTTTACATGCACAGCTCTCAAATTCTGCTCTCACCAGCCAATTTCCAGCAGCAGTTAGCCACCACTGGCAAATAAATCTATGGCACACAAAGTGTGCATTAAGCTGGTAAAAAAAACAACAGATACTTCCCTGAGGAATTGGTGGAGTGCAAAACAGAGCAGTAATGACAACTTTATATATCGATAATATATAAGAGTAGGTGGTTGTGGAGTTCTTGTGTCAAAAGTGTAAAAAATAATGACAATGCCCATTAAACTGCTTGTTTTTCCCAACCATCACTCCAAAACTGAAAGAGATTTCATTTACTATCATAACAGACTGAGAAAATACTCAATTAAACAAATAATGTTTCAGCTCTAGTCACCACAGATCACAGAAAGTCAAAGAATCACGCAACTCATTCTAACTCCCAACTCATCACATACCAACATTTAGTAAGAACCCTTGGTGTCCCTTTTTAATGCGTCATTTTTTAACAAAGCACCAGGAGATTGTTGGGGTGGATGGCAGTCACACCAGAGATTGGGGCATCTAGAGTCATGTCTGTTAGTTTGGTTTAGGTAACAAGAGCACTTTAGTTAAGGGGAGGGAAGAATTTTGGTTTTGGTTATGTTTAGTACTACTTTACTCACAGTGCTTGTTTAAGGTTTAGGAAAGATTATGGTGTGGTATGATACATTCTCTTTAATACAATACTACTATAACAACCTTCAACCAGCAGAGAAGACTGGAAGTCCGTCACTCTACCCTGCACATTGAAAGATGACAGTAAAGGTGTATCCAGTGCATTGCAAAGTGACACTAAGGGTTCTTCATGGTGTCCGAGAGAGCTGCACTACACCTAACAAAAAACATTCAAATAGATGAAACACATAGCCTGGCATCATTTTCGATTTCCAAGGGGCATTATCAACTTTTGCATATCATCCAATCAGAGCAATGAAATGTGTGACATAGCACAGAGCGACAGAAAAATGGAAACACACTACAGAATAAGTGCAGTTGTTCTTCTAGAGAAAACATAATGTACCATCCCGTTTGCTTATCAATGTCATGATAGTGGATTCATCAGCGGCAACCATCTTGTTTGTTAAAGAAAATGCTTCATCGATGGTCCTGTGTCCGCCATCCTACCAAACCTGCCCCATTTTACATCACATGCAAACGTGAGTGGTGCAAGCATTATCTATTAACCTCTATATCATTCTTAATGGCTTTTTTATTATTATTTTAAATTATTTTTCTTATAAGCAGACTTATTGAGTAAAATGCCACTAAGGATTTATTTGACGAAGATTTTAATGGGTTTGTCACAGGTCAGTCTAAGTTACACAAGTTTTCCTGCAGGAACTTGACGTGGTTATCTGCAGGTGGTATGTTCACAGCTCTTGGTTGTAGCCAGAACCTGCTCTTTTCTAACCAGACAGTGACTCAGAGGTCTGATCATGAACACAGTGAGCTGAGTCATCCCAGTCAAATTCTCTATTCAACCACCACCCCCAGGGTGGAGGTATTTGTGGACACTGTACTAGTACATCTAGCTCGCTTAATTTGTTCCTGCACTCAGAGACTGATAAAATAAAAAAAGTGTTGATTTCCTAAATTCATACACATCTGGATCCTGTTAATGATGGCAGGCAATCACAGACGGAAAGCCACTAAGATTTTCTGTTTTGAGCTACATGGTCATGTTTAATTTTCTAACTGAAGCACATCTCTCTCGCTTGTTTACTGTTGCAAGTATGACTAACACAGCAAAAACTGAAAACTCAAATCAGACCAGATAAGAGCTTAGTAGAATAAAGTGCAAGCAGACTGTACCACCAAGGATCATTGATCACAAATAAAGTCTTACAAATTAAATCAAGAATACCACTATCCTCAAATATTTAAAGACAACGGATGTGAGCACATCAATGCAGCTGACTGCTTCAGTGATACAAGTCAGTCTCTAACTTAGAGCAGTGTGCTGTAAGTTTCAGCAATGAGAACAATGCAAATTTTTGAGAATTTTTGATTTTAGATGAAACTTTAAAGCATTTGTACAAACCTGGGTTCCTCCTTCCTTTCAGGTATCCCACAACATTGTAGATTTTCTTGTAGGACAGCTGGTTTTCAACAGTCAGCGTAATCTTCTTTCGTTCTAGAATAAAAGAATGAAACAAACTTTGAGATGAGCTGCAGTGGGAAAACTCTTTTTCAAATTCCCTTTAAATGATTTCAGTGATTCTAATATTCATTTTCCTAGTCCAGTTTGTTGCCATTATGCAAGATACTGAGTAATACTGAACAGAATTTATAAATGTCAAAGATGCTATCTGCGAAATCATGTTTTCAAACTGCCCATCTGCTGCATAGACTTAAAGGATACTGTGCTTGGAGGTAAAAACAAACAGAAATCAGAGGAAAGTAGTGGTGCGTCTTCCACACTGTGTGATTGCTCAGGTTAAAAAGATGCTCTTCAAATGCAGGGTGGAAAAATAAAACAAGCCACTTGCCAATCAGCAAGTTAGCCTTAGGCAGGAAAATAGGTTTAGTAGGTAAAGTATGCTTTGCCAAGTTCTGGAGGAAACATAATTGCTGCCTGGATAACATTCACTGGAAACATTTTTTTTTTTTCAATCCAGAAAAGTCTGTCATTCTTTTACTGCACAGAGATCACGCAGAACGTAGGACGGGGGTGAGTTTTCTACCACTTTAACAAATCACTGAACTGTGTTGGCAGAGAACATTTTGCAGACAGGTTAAATATAAATGTTTCCTTTTTATGCAGATAAAATAAAACATAACAATGGTGGTATTCCTTTTCCTTTAAAACATATACAACATCAAATTAGTTGAATGTGAGTGTAAATTCTTTTAGCAGACAGTGATGAACATCTATATGCAGGATAGACAAAGGAAGTAAGAAATAAAAGTAATACTGGTGTCAAATATGAATTTAATATATAGCTTTTCAAGCTTTGTTCTATGTTGTCATGTTAAGACTGAACAATACAAACATCAACAAGATTAACTGACACCACCAAAATAATAAAGTTCATGTGCACACTCACATACACAATATTTCTTTCTTTCACATTTCCTGAGTCTCACTCTCAGGGAATAACTGCATGTCAAGTGGATGAAAGTTGAATGCGAGCTCCAATCACACACACTCACACACAGACACAAAAGCTAATTTTTGAGAGGAAACCACTCATCATAAGTACTCTGTGTGCCTCAGTTTTTTTTTTTAGATTTATTTAATTTCAAATGGCTTTTGTCAGACAGTGATGCACAATACAGTGCAATACATCACCAAGTGTGTGCAGCCAGCGGGACGGACACAACGTACCTCAGAAATGGCTTTTCTGAAAAAGTACTGAACTGACACACACACACACACACACACACACACACACACACACACACACACACACACACACACACACACACACACACACACACACAGTTTCTTAGAACTGAGAGGTAGAAAATGATGGTCTAAACGTGGTTTTGAGGGATGTTCTGGGAGGTCAGTTTAAAAGGGTTCTTCCTGTAGGGAGCAAGAATTTACACAGCAAATGTCACACTGCTCTTTAACATTTTAAACATCATGGGCTCCATGTTAACAGTCCAAAGCGCATGGTCTAAAGCACATGTCGTGTGTCCATATGCACTTTTGCTGGTTTGTTGCCAAACTGTGGTGGGACAAATTTAGTCTAGTGATGAATTGGAAACACACGGCAGATTTACCAGGTTGTAAGAGAGAACGCTTCTTTGCGGATCCTCATTCACGTCCAACATGGCTCACGGCAGTGTTGTGCAACACAAAATATGCCTCAAAAAACGCTTCTGAAAGCTGTATTGTAATGTTCCACCTGACCTATCCAAACATATGAAGCACATTTTCAGCTCACTGTGCTTGTGAGTGTATGCACTCTGTTCACCCGCATATGCAGGCACATATTACGCTCTTGTTAACGTGCCCTTAAAATAACAGTGAAATGCTGCACCGTTGACTTCAGACATCGTTTTTGTTGGTCAATCATGCAATCACTTTTCGCTACCTCAAGATAGCCTCAGATGCACCAACAATGCGCCGGACCAGACCTCATTAACACCCGTGGGTGCTCAGATGGGAACAAGTGTATTTATTATTTAAACAACGTGGCTGCTGGATGGGAAAATGACTGAAACTAGCAAAAAGCAGTGTGTTGCATTGTATCATAATTCAAATGTGTTCATTTCAGAAAGAGAAGTGAATGCTAATTGGCTAATGGGGTGGCCAGTTGGAGTGATATTAAAATAATTACAGACTCCATTTGTGATTCTGTCTGTTCTGATCAAATTGTTCCCACTTCTGTGATTGTGTGTGTGTGTGTGTGTGTGTGTGTGTGTGTGTGTGTGTGTGTGTGTGTGTGTGTGTGTGTGTGTGTGTGTGTGTGTGTGTGTGTGATTTCTCTGCATCATTCTTGGTCAATTAGAGCATACTGGGGTGAGGGGTGGCTTTTAATGCTAATCATGTTGTATAGTCACTTGAAAGAACAACTTACTGAGGTCTCCCTCCCTTTACGTCCAACTTCCCTCAGCTTGAAAGTTCTCTGCCTCGGACCTTCATGTTTCATTGTAAGTTGGTGTTTTTATAATGTTATAATGGGAACTGCCTTCATTCAAAACCTAATTCTGTTCATTTAAGGTGTTAGCATATATGTCGGGTTAATGTCATCATCTCTGATAAAGAACAGTGCACGGCTGTTTCCCTCACCTTAAGCTTTTCAGTGGGATGCATTCACAACTGTCTCCCACTCAGCAGAAGAGACAGTAAAAATACTGTTTAAAAAGAAAAAAAAAAAAAAACTTATCTTAGTTTCCTAGGAAAGAATGTCCAAAAAAAAAAAATCCACATACAAGGACAGACATGCAGACGATGCATACATGCAAATGGTGGTAATGCAAAGGTGTATTGCATGCAAGCTTTGTGACAGATATTGGTGCTGGTCATTGGCTAAGGCCCAAAAAATTAAGAATGATGTTTCATGAAGAAGTAAATGTATTCAACACAGCCTTTCAGCTTCCACATTGTGTTTTTGTAATAAACAATGAGAGCAACTATACGCTCCCGTCCTCTTAAATTAACCCTGTGAAAAAATGAACAACCAAACTGACCTTAAAATAGAAACGATGTCCAATATGTGAAGGTCTTAAATTCAAACTGGCTCTCACAAAGACAGCAAAAGAAGATCATAGTCAAACACACACGCATACTGTACAGTGCCATGCGATTCATCTGACAGAGCAGTCACTGGCTATTGTGTCTGCCAGCTCTGCTTCCTTGCTGGACAGCTGAGAGCTCTAGGGGGGGTTGATGGCTGGATATCTGAGGGAAATACAGACGAGGTGCCAGTAAAGATGTGAAGCAGGCGCTCAAACTGTGTGTGACAGAGGTCCCCTGCCTACAGCACCACACTACAGCATGACAGCCCACTTTTCCAGCTCCGTTCCTGTCCTTCATCTCTGCCTGCCTGCTTGCCTGCCTGCCTGCCTGCTCAGCCTCTCGCTCCTGTTTAATACATTATAAAAATTCACTGCTTTCTCTCATAGGCGCCACATAACCCATTTATCACTTTTGACATTGGCACAAATGACTTTGGCTAAAGAGCAGGGATGGAACATGTGGCCCATTTGTGTATTCAATCTGCAGACGTACGCACCGAGAGAGATTTGTCATAGAGTAATTCCCCTTCATGATGAATGGGTTTACAGATTGGGCTGTTTCTACAGGTAAGAGGTGACTCTGAGTTAAGTTTTAAGCTATGATGAAAATATTTAAAAAGAGACTACAGTATATGTCTGATTTCTACAAGTTAAATGAAATATGAAAAGTGAAAGCAGTTATCCGTAACCCGTTTGTATATTTCTATGGCGAAATTACACCATTTTCTATCTGTTGCTTGTAAAATAACAGTGAAACAGTAAATATCAATGCTAGGTTCTGTCCAAATTTCATCAATGTATCAAGCCAAAATGAATTGTGACGTGACCAATAGTGCTACACTGCCCCAAGTATTTTGCACCATTTACTCCTGGTAGATTTCATGATTTCCCTTGTAAGCTGCAGGGTGCCAGAGTGGTTAGACAGGCTGCCTCTCATGGGCACAGATCCTCCCCCTGCCCCCCTCCAAAACAGGCCCTTAACAAGATACTTAACCTCTGTCTGCTCCAAGGAATATCATCCATGACTGACCATGGAAAAAAAAGAACTTTTTCTAACAAATCCTCATGAGTATTGGGAAATTGGGAGACTTTTTAAAAACATGCTTTCTGTAATAATTTACATACTCATCCCAATGTCTTAACGCCAAACATGCTACAATTCTAAATAGCTCAAGACCAATTACAACACAAAAGAGTGTCCAAACAAACACAATGTGTCCAGAGAGCTTTTATCGTTTTTCCAACCCAGTTTAGATGAAACGCTGTGTAGCTCTACGTAACTGTGATTTTCCAAGCTAGCTGTCCCAAAGTCCTTAAAGCCTCTTAGATTTTAATGAGCTTAACAATTTTTACGTCAAAACGATCTGTCATTTCACTTACTATTGTGATTCTGGGTTCAAGTGTCACTGCAAGAGATGTGTCGCCCACTTATGTCATATTCATGTGACATTTTTTTTTAGCTGGAACACAACAGTGGGACCAGCCCTATGAACCCCTAAAGTCCATGACTGACTGAGTGAGTGACAAAGTTGGGTGAGTGATCAACTTAAATTATTGGCTGGCTGAATGCTGCATGACTAATTGATAAGGTTACATCATTGTTTGGTTGGCCAAATGTTGGAGTTTCAACATTAGTTGTTGCTCTTTCAAAACGATGTTGTATAACGATGTTGCCGTCCTGATTTCATACAGGAAATATGAAGGCGAGAGAAGGACAATGATAACAGGGCTAGAGACTAGGACGAGTGGAGAAGAGGATTTGAATTCATCATTATTTTATTTGAACTTTGGATGACATAAACAATCTAAATCAGTTTAATGTAGCACTAAAACAATAAGCTTCTTGTAAGGATTTCTTTGTTTGTTTCTTGAGTTAAATTAATCACATTTTGCAGCAGCCAGCTGATTTTATCAGCCACAGAATGATATATTTAAACCATAAGTGACACCTAATGAAAAGAGCTGATATGTCATCATGGAGTCTAAATTCAAAAGCATCTCATTCTCTGCAGGGTAGGCTGTTGCAGAGTTGAGAAGAAAAATCAGTCAGCGAATGTAGGAAACCTGCACACAGCAATCAATAGTGGTGTAATTAAAGGGCCTGGGAGTCCTTTCTATAAAGCCATTTCAAATTGTTCTGCTCCGCTCGCCTCTCCCTCTGTGGCCTTGCGATGTAATTGCCATGGAAATTTGTTTCACTTTTGGCATTTGTTCTGAGTGAGTGAGTGAGTGAGAGAGAGAGAGAGAGAGAGAGAGAGAGAGAGAGAGAGAGAGAAAGAAAGAATTGCATGGGTTAAAAAATTTAAATAGAAGAAAATGAGACAAAGAAGGAATTCAAGCACAGTTGACTCGCTGAAGTCAAATTCTTCTTCTTAGAAAAAAGCTACGATTTTTCTACAGCATTAATTGGTTTAAGATGAATGTGTGGGTTTGCGTGTGCGTGTCCAAGAGTGAGCGAAAGCAACAGAAACACGAATGGCACTCTGCTTGCATCTTTGGCCTCTCCACAGTTCAGTCGGGGCCTTCACTTTCTGATTTAGGATAATATTAAAGATTCATATCTGCTTCCAATTAACCACAACGTAGTCAAAGGTTTTAAGACTTTTTGGTGTGTTTTTGAAACTCACTATTTATGGTATGGTTTTCATGGTTTGGACTACTTCTAATTAAGTTAAGCTCCAGCAAACAGTGACACTTCAGACAGTAGTGCGCTTTCTATTTGGTGCCTCGACCTCAACTCCATCCAACACCTTTGGGATGAACTGGAACGCCATCCGCAAGCCTGGCTTCATCGTCTCACAACGCTGGCCGAGCTCATTAATGCTGCTGTGTCTGAACGGGAGCAAATGCCTGCGTTTCAAACAAATACACATTTGGTCATGAAATGTGTAAAGCGCAGTTCATCTGAAGGTTAATTTTTTAGGAGCCGAAAGAAACTTTGGCAACTTATTTTATTGTCAATAAGGTCTATCAGAAACCATAATTAACCACAAATAAAAATTTTATAGTTATAGATGAGCCAACTTACCCAATCAAGACCTTAAGTGGTGGTTTACGATGTGCAGGCAGGATAATATGACTGTGTCCCTGCACTCTTCCCGTCAACACACCAAATACCCACTTCAGTGAAGCTCTCAACAGCAGAAATGCTGTGTGTATGTTTATGTCCGCGTATAAGTGTGTAAATGTGTGTGTATAATCAGTAAGCCTTGCCAGAGCAAACAGGGGCTTGCCACACACCCTAGAGGTAGTGATGGACGAGCTTGGTAATTGTCTGGTCAACAGACAGACCACTCAGATAGAGTCAGAGCCAAAACCCCGAGGCCTGATGGGGACAGGGTGTGTTCAGTGAATTAGTCAATCTAAAAGGGTTGAAGAGATGAGAGAGGTGGACATGCTTTCTCAGACAAACACACACTCCCACACATACAAATACATGACCACAGAACACAAGGTACTTTTTCAGATGAGCAAACAGACATGAAAGATAGAAAGAGTGCATCAATACACAAAATACTTGGCTGCTGAAATGCAAATACAACAATTTTTTTTCCAAATAAATTAGCAATTTCAGGAATGCATATGTGTGGATTAATGATAATAAAAGGAATATAACGTATGCAGGACAACAATAATAATTGATACTATCAAAGTTATAGAACTTAAATGAGCAAGAATGTTTTAAAAGATACAATATTTACAACTGGACATCCCTGTAAATATGCACATAGGCAAAAAAAAACAAACTAATATACAGTAGGTTCACAAATTTGTACACACACACATACACACACACAGTGCTGAGACTACTGTAAGGGTGGCCGTGTCATCTCTTTAAGGTCTGGCGGTCTGCACGGAGGCCCCCTGAGCAATTAACCAATGGCCAACCAATCCAACCAGGCTTAATTGAATGGGAATTAAAAGAGAAAAATAAGAAGAAAAGGAATTAAAAAAGAGAGAAAAAAATGAAAGGAGGCAGACAGATGGAAACAAATGATAGCGGGATCCCAAGAGTGGTCAGAGGTGCAGCCAATCGATTGGAGACAGATTACATCTCTCTTGCGCTCTCCGTCTCTCTCCATCCTCCTTTTTGTCTCTCCCTCTCTCGTGCCCGTTCTCTCCTTTTTTCAAACTCATTTGATGTAATGGAAACACTTCAAAAGAGAAACCTACCTTGCAGAACCACTGGATGTAAATTAAGCTCGGTCTACACAGATGCCTCTCATCAGATCTCATACACACAAGCTGAAATTGGACCCTCCAAAACGACACAGTCCCCTGGCCAGAACTGGAACACCATCTGACACAGTACTTAGATAGTGTGACTCACAAACAATATCCACTGACTTAAAACACACCGTTAATACCACGGAAAAACCCCAAAGACAGTACGTGTCAAGTAAAAGATGCTCAAGAAAACATTTGACAAAGAAAAACCTGAACCGAAAAATCTAATAGTATTGAAATCTTTTGAAATAATTCTATAAATACTGCAAATTACTAACAACATGGGCTTAAAGCTCATGAGTGAAAACAATAGCGAGCAAGAATACTACATGCATGCACAATCAGCCCCCCCCACCCCCCGCCCCTGCAATGAAGGATCAATTGTACTCATGCCTGAGGCCACTGGTTTTTGGGGGTGCATCGTTGATTGTCTGTGTGACTCACTCAGGCAGCATGGGTGCATAACAGTGACAGGCCGTGTGTGTGGGTGTGTGTGTGTGTGTGTGTGTGTGTGTGTGTGTGTGTGTGTGTGTGTGTGACTTATCTGTGCAACATGGGAAACAGCAGAAAGCAGTGTTCCAGTCAGTGACCAGCTGCTTGGATTTATTGGGGAATAAATGGAAACGGACAGACCATACACACATACAATGGGGCAACATGCTGGCAACAAGAGATGACGACTGCCTTGCACCCCCCACCCCAAAAACAAAAAAAAAAAAGAAAATGGTGGGGAAGGATGGAGGGAGGGGGTGAGTGAGTGGAGGCTTAAGTGAAAGACAGAGCACTAAGAATGAGGGAGGGAAGGAGCTGGTGGCAGAGTGGAGGAGTCCTGCTGTGAGGGGATAAAAGGCGATTTACACTCTTAAAAGTAGTGATTACCTTAATATTCTATCAATCTCATCTCTCTCTTTCTCTTACACACCCTCTGTACACTCTTAGTCTGGTTTAAACACCTATGCAACTCAAATTCTTCAATTGATTGTTGGCGGCAGAAATCTCCTGAGAAGACGAAACTAAAAGCATTAATGTGGTTAGATACCACTAGAGACAGATGAGGAAATATACATTTTTTTTTTCAGTTTGGTTGAACCAGCCCTTTAAAAGTCATCCCTTTCATCACCTGTTTCACCTCCAACTTCTTTTCTCCTGTTTAGCTTCTTTCTTCTCTTCTCTATATATATATATTTCTACCCAGCACTCTCCTGTTTGAATGACAGGAAGATATCCGCAGTCTCCTCTTTTCATCTAATAATGTCTTTCTGGGCAAAGAAAATTAAACTCTCCATATATTTTCTTTTCTTTTCCTTTTAGTTTTTCAGATATTTTCTGTTTCAATCTATATGTGGGTTCTTAAAAGGAGACAAACCTTTGACGGTAAAGACTGTTGCACTTGCTGATTTCTGTCCTTCATAGGAGGAGTGCTTCTAAGAAGAGTGTCACTTTTCACAAGCATTTTATGACCATTTTTGCTCTGTGGGCCAGTAATATCCTGCCCCAATCCTTTCATGTTTTAGTCGGAGGAATGCGGAAACAACCATCAAGAATAATCAAGAAATCAAGAAAATATCTCTTTTCATTTAATCTATTAATTCTCCTGTTGTGTGGAAGAAGGTCTCGGTAGTTCCTACAGTAAGAGCTCATCCCTGCATCTCTTCTCTGACCTCATTCGCAATAGGTTAATTAACAACCGCATCTCATTTATGATGACCTAACCAAGAGGCTCACCCAAGAGCCAAGTCGCATTTCAAGGCAATCAAAACTGTACTGCAATAAAAAAATAGTTCAAGTAATTAAACAGCACAAAATAACAAGAGCAAGGACGGTATACAACTACAGTAAAAACAGGAACGTAATAAAAGGAGGGTTAGAGAGCAGGTCTATATATAAAGTTCCTATGACTGCTAATCTTTTTTGGAGGCTTTTTTTAGACTGCACAGTGTAAGGAGAGACATGAAATAATGCAGTGAGAGAAACACTCTACACGAGTCACTGACCAGCCTGCCGGGCGACAGGTACAACTGCCTATAACATATAGACTAAATGTTATCTCTGCATGCCTCCTTACCTTTATTCCTATTGCTTTTCCTTTATCTGCACTTAGGGTCAACATATATAGGCTCTTGAAGCTCAATACCAAAATACTCTGGATTGAAGTTGCTAAGGGCTATTACTTTGTGGCTTGGAAAGTGGAAAAGCTTCTGAAGCAGCATTCAGAAACTAAACAGACTCTAAAGATGAATTCCAGGATGATAATGTCACCATGACAGCAGTTATTGCTATGTTTAATGATCCTATTACTTGGTACAGTTTGTCAACAAGTCCTCCAAATCAAGTGACAAAATACCAACCAAAAGTGTTGAAAATCATTCCAAAACTGCTGTGGTTAAGGTTTGGTTAGCCTAATAACCTGGTAAGTAAGGGTCAATGAAATGTAGTTTGGGTTTAAACCAAAGGGTGCCTTAACACCGACTATTTTGTGCAGGTTAAGGCACCCTTTGTTATCATTATGGTTTAAATTACAACTTGGTTCAGTTTAAGGGACGACTGTCGTCATGATTAAAACAAACCGTGGTGAAAGTTAGAAGAAATTAGTAAGAGAGCAGTGGTCTCCAATGTTTTGTTTAATATTTTGTTGACTCATTTTTCTATCGCGACCTTGTCCCTCTGCCGACTTTGCGGCCATGTATCAAAATCATATTTTGTTTGTTTCCTTCGGACTCACACCTGCTACTACTGCTGCTGCTGCTATGACTCAAGGCAGAAACAGGTTTCTGAAAATCTGAGTCTTCACCAGGGCAAAAAGGTTGAGTACACAGGAGTGCAGTCAGACAGGCAAACAAATCCAAAAAGGGCGAGGCAGAGGCAGAGGCAAAAAAAAAAAACTATGAAAAAGTCACAGGCTAATACACTAGGAATGACTGGAATGCTTGTCACAAATAACAAAATTGAAAGCACAGAGCACAAAAACTAAAAACACTAGGAAACTGAATGAAAAAACAGAAAACCTAGGGTGTGATGCGGATAATATTACAACAAATAATATCATGTCTTGCTTTTGCTACAGTGGCGGCTAGTGACTCATAAAGTTGGGGAGAACAGGAAGAAAACCAACCCCTGGCGTCATATTATTTTAAACTAGTTGGTTACTTATCTCTACTTTGTTATGTTCAACAAAAAATGCCTCACACTACACTTCAATTCACTTTATCCTGAATTATTTGCAGCATTTTCTAACTGCCCTCCAAACTAAGGAAACATTGCCAACGATGGTTATATTATGTTTCGGGATTGTCTTCCTCTTTTTTTAAAATTATGTTTAAAATTCATTCACCATTGGTAATATGAAGTGATTAATACATGTAAATTCCTTCACATTCTTACATGTTGTACTTTAACTTGGAGTGAGCTCTTAGAAGGCAGTGAGAGTGAGTACTCCTTTCAAAACCTTCATACACTTGCATCTTCTTATTTTAGCAAAAAATAATCCCCTTGTTTAACAAATTCTGGCTAAAAAGTCTTTACTATTTTTAATGAACGCTACAGTAGGCTACGTATGGAGTGTTATACATAAACATACTCATAACTCGTGGG
>NW_019174576.1:3031902-3032254 GCF_002260705.1 Seriola dumerili | reverse complement strand
AGGGGAGAACAGGAAGAAAACCAACCCCTGGCGTCATGTTATTTTAAACTAGTTGGTTACTTATCTCTACTTTGTTATGTTCAACAAAAAAATGCCTCACACTACACTTCAATTCACTTTATCCTGAATTATTTGCAGCATTTTCTAACTGCCCTCCAAACTAAGGAAACATTGCCAATGATGGTTATATTTTGGTTCGGGATTGTCTCCCTTTCTTTTTTTTAAAATTATGGTTAAAATTCATTCACACATTGGTAATATGAGGTCTTTACTATTTTTAATGAACGCTACAGTAGGCTAAGTGTGCAGTGTTTAACATAAACATACTCAGTACTGGGGCCCTTGGATCAGA